>NC_034425.1:4111146-4112468 GCF_002078875.1 Numida meleagris
GGGGGGGGGGAAGGTTCTCTGCAGACTAACACTACGTTGCCCGGCCGTGTCCCCAGCCCCAGCCTTCTGCAGTGCTGCCTTGGGGCAGGGCGAGTGCAGCAGCACTGGTGTGGGGCTGGGGCAGCCCGCAGCTAAACCTGCCCCCTTGTTTTTTGTTTTTTTTTTGGTTTTTTTTTTCCCCTTTATTTTAAATTAAAAGCCTGGAAGCAGGTGCGTTGGCTCGGTCTTTGTGGCAGGTGGAGTAACAAAGCAGCACCTGCCCCATTGTCTGCTGGGGCTCTGAGGTATTGAGGGTTTCCCTTGGCGAGGCTCAGGCTGTCATACAGCTCTGCACACCCCGAGGCAGCAGTCAGCCTGCCCCACGCCTCCCTCCACCCAGCGGTGCTCGAAGCACGGCTCCAGCAATGGGCTCCGCAGCCCCATCAGCCACACCGGGCTGTGACCGGGGCTCTGAAACACCAGAACCAGAGGCCAGGAGCCCGGCATCGCCCCGAGCCTGGGCCGAGCACCTGCACGCTTCTGGCTCCAGAACACCCCAGGGGTGCCCAGGTGTGAGAGCCCTAATGCCCAGGAGGCAGCTGGCTGCTAACTGTGTGCTGTGGGGTTTTTTTTAGCTGCAATTAAACTAATGACAAACCCAGAGCTCCCCTCCCAGGCAACCCCCGCCTGGCTGAGGGTGGCCGCGCCGCAGCCCTGTGGGTCCCTGTTTGCAGGGGAATTAAAAGCATCTCCCTCCTGGCTGCCTCCTCTGGAGGCAATTCAGGTCAAGCTGTCTATGGTGGGGGGAGGAAGCTCCTTTGGTGCTGACGTTCCATGGCCAGGCTTGACCGAGCGCTGGTGCAGCAGGAGGGATTAAAGCAGCCATTTGCTTGCTGGAGTCACTTGGTTCCGTCCCCACGTCGGGCGTGCAGCTCTGCAGGGCAGCACGGTGCAGCAGTGGGATGCAAAGAAGGGGCTCTGCTAGAGGAGAGGATGCTGTTCCACGCTGTCACTTCTGCTCGGGGGCACGGTGTTGTCACGTTCCTGACAACCTTTAATTTAAATGGGGTGACGTGGATTACTGTTGCGCTTGAAGTCACCGCAAGCAGTCGATGCAGCCTTAAATAAAAGCTCATTCTTGGATAGCTGGAGAGGGCAATGTCCAGCACATGAAATGCCAGACACAGCAACGCCGTGGTCACAGGGGGCCCTGCTGAGCTCACCTCACTCTTGGCCCGGGCAATAATTCAGGGGGGGAACAAAACGCATCTGGATCCGTGGTTCTGCCATTTCCAAAGGGTCTGCCCCACCTGCAGAATAAAGGGCTGGATGCAGGAGGGAGC
>NC_034425.1:4112746-4187039 GCF_002078875.1 Numida meleagris
AAAAAAAAAAAAAAAAAAAAAATCAATCCATCCTGCCCTTGGAAACTGTGACACAGCTTGAGTTCTTTTTCAGCCCCACATGCAAGTTCATTCTGCCAAGAAAAAGAGTCTAAACCAGGTTTCCGACAGCCAAAACACATATTTACAGAGTACGAGAGAACGACAGTTGAAATCACAGTTCTATACATGGAATCAACAACACGGTTACACACCACCACCGATCACCATTCTGCCAACTTCTACACGGACTCGGGGCGCTCCTGCCCGGCTCCTTCCTCCTGGGCACGGTGAGGAGGAGCCGGGCCACGAATCGCCACCAGAAATACTGCAGTGTGTATTATTATTATCATCATTATTATTTTAAAAACGTATACTGTACTTTATTTTGTTTTTTAACGTTGGAAGCTACGGAGTGGGGAAGCCCCAGAAATCTCTCCACCGCGGTCGCTAGGTGCAGGAATACTTCACTTTTGTAAGAGACACGACGGGAGACGTGGGTTACGCATCGCTCCAAGGAGTGCTGTGACTCCGGAGAACACTGCTCATATTTCTCCTTCTCAGATGGGGAGAAAGGAGAAAGAGAGAGGAGATTCGGAGGCTGTGGACCAGCAATGGATCACTGAGCGCCCTGGGCAGTAAAGGCTGCCTCCCACGGGCAGGAGTTCTCGTGGTCAGGGCACAAGCCTGGCACGGGGCTGAGGTTCAGAGCACGGAGCACAAAGCCTTGGGCTGCTTCGGGGGCTGCTCTGGGAGCTCCCCGTGCTGGGGCTGAGCTGAGGGGCCCTGCCAGCCCACACTGCTGCTCCCCGCACCTCTCAGCTGCAGCTCCTCTTGGGATCTCTCTACCCAGGATATCGTTGTCTCAAGCCATCTGCTTCTATATTGTTTTGCTATAATAAAGTAAAAGCTTATTGACCTTTAAAATACTGTGCTTTCACGACACAAGGCAGACTCCCTTCCCCCCCCCGGCTCTCAGCTCAGAAGCGTCCGACCCGCACAGCCAGGCACGGGGGTCAACGCTTCCCCAAGAGGAGGAAAAAGTCAATCTCCAAGAGGGAGCCTGCGTGCATGGGCAGCACCAGCCGCGCTCGGAGCGGTCCCGGGGACCGACAGCTTGCACTGAGCCAGCCCTGCGGCCCTCGCTCCTGCTGCATTGCTGCACGGCTGGGCACAGGGAGCTCCCGCCTCTACAGGCCAGAAGCTCGACAGTACACGAGAGGGGCTGTACACGTAGCACCAGGTTGATTTGTACAAGTCTTTTTACACCGCGCGGATGCGGAGCGCAGGCTCTGACGCCTGAACGCAGCGCTGTGAGGATGGGGAACGGCCCGGGGCACACTGCTGGCATAGGGCAGGACGCTGCCTTCCCCTGCCCTGTCCCCCCCCACCCCCCCCCTCAGGCAGCAAATCCTGCCCTACTCACCAATGACACCAAGGTGACCTTCTCTTTCCCACCTGCTGCCTAAGAAAAAAATCATTCACATTTCGGAGACTTCTTCCTTTTTAAAGCAGCAAACAAATTTAAAACCTAAATTTAAAGAAGTGTTTCTTAAAGCACCAGAGGGAAGAGAGAACAGCCAACGTGCTTGTGCAAAGAGAGCGCGGAGATGGGGGGTGGCAGGGCACGGGGACAGCCCAGGGAAGGTAAAACGCAAGGGCCACCCACAGGCTTTGATATCTTTGGTCCTTCGGTCTCAGTTTTAAAAGAGAGGAATTGTTTTACCTTTTGGAAAGGGAAAAAAAACAACAAAAAAAACAGAACAACCAAAAACACGCTTCCTCGGGTCTGGAATGTTCCTTGTGCCCCTCTGGGGAAGCCCCATGGGAACCAGGGGCAAGCATCTCCTCCCCACACACCCCATGGGCACACAGGGGGCAGCTGAGGGGGACAGCGTGAAGAGCAAAGCGGGCTGCTGGGCTCTGCCTCTTCCCAATGCTAAAGACCTGAATCGAGAGGTGATTTCCTATTATTTAATTTAGTTTAAAAAAATAATACTTTTTTTTTTTTTTTTAATCTTCATTGGGTTTTTTCCTTCTCCCCCCACTCCTGTGCTCCCCATCCTTTTTCTCTAAAAAAAAAAAAAAAAAAAGAGAAATGTTCACATATTTTAATGAGAGGTCTTTCCTTAAGATCAGACCAAGGCAGATGTGCTGCCCCATGGCACAGACATTCAAAGGCTATATAACCAAACAACATAGCCACGATATTCACCCAACAGTGTCTCTCCATTAAAAAAAAAATTAAAAAACTGATGCTAGTTACAATAAAATACACATGGGAGGGGAAAAAAAAAACGGCATTTTTACAAAAAAAAAAAAAGACGTTAATGGGAAAAAAAAAATTAAAAAGAACTACACAGAGCTGTACTTAAGAGATCATCTGGGAATGCATATTAACCCTTCCCATACGGAGGAAAGGTGGAATTACGGAAGCAAAGCTGATTACGTCTTTGCGTTAAAAGGTGAAGCTTTCTGAGAGGCTCCGGGAACGACTCGGGTGCTCCTACAACAACAGTGGGCAGCTGGAGCTTCCAGTGCTTTCCCAGGGCTGGGGGGGCAGCGCGGGCAGCAAACCTGCGTGAAGCAAAAACACGGAGAGAACGGAGCGGCCTGCTGGTTGAGAGCCCAGGAGGTTACTGCAATCCACCCGATGGGAAAATCCAATGCGTGTGCTGGTCAAGGAAGTCATGGGAAAGCTCAGCTGCTGGCAGGGCTAAGCTGGAGGCATTTCTTTTCCATAGAAAGAAGCGCGCCGGACAGCGTGGCTTGCGTTGGACTAGCCTGTGGGATTTCCTCCTTTGCCTTTCTAAAGTGATCTGAGAGAATAAATTCAAATACAAAGAGGATCCTAACCAGGAGAAAGTCCCTGAGCTCTTTTGCAGGTGGTGTTTGGGGACAAGAGCCCGAAACAAACTCAGCAGGTCAGAGACGTGAGTGAGAGCTACAGGAGGGCGGTGGGAAGCCCTGGGCTCAGGAAAGGAGGCTGAGACGGGAGGAAGGAGAGCAAGAGGACTGGGGAGCCCCGTGACCAAGCTCCTCAGATGGAGATGCTGCTTTCTGCTCTGACCTGCCTGGCTCAGCTCCCCAGCCTGCACGCAGCACCCAGCCACCTGCAGCAACCTCCACACTGCTACCGAGTCACGGCATCAGACAGAGGGGCTGATGAGCTATGAACCTTGAAACGAGAATTTGAAAAGTCCTCTTCCCTGCTAGCTCCCTCCTCTCTGTAACATAACTGACACGGGAAACACTGCCACAGGGCATCACAAGATGCTCTAACCAGCTTTAGAGCTTCCCCATCAGCAATGCTTTTGTATACACATGCAAACGGTGGCTGTGTTTATAAGCTTCAGTGGTAACGTGCACTGTGTTTTGTGCCACAGCGACGAGCAGGAAGAAGCATCCCCACCTAGGAGCAGCAGAAAGCAAGGAATGTACGCTCTCCTCCAGCTCCAGCCTCCAGCTGCAATGATTTATCAGCAGTTTGTTCCATGCGGGGCTTTCTCTGTCACCACAGGCTGACACGATCCCTGGCACGAGGGCTTCTGGACTTAGCAGCCCCCAGTTCACCCTTGAGCTGCTGAAACAGGGAATGCCAACTCTGCTCCAAAAATAAAGAGAGTCCTTAGACTGTGTCTGGAATTGTTTCACGTGATCCAGCAGTGACTACAAAAGAGGTCTCTGTGGCTAAAAGAAAACCAGTCTGGTCTGAAACAGTACAAATTCTTCAGGCAGCCACCAACTAAAGGGGTGTCTGCAGAGAACTAACCTATGCCTCCATTTCCCTTTCACAAAGGGCTTCAGCTGACACAAGGACGATGCCTCTAAGGCTGCTCAAACCTGCAATGTTAGCTGTATCAGCAATGATTATTAGTCACTGAATCTGGGGGCCTGGCTTGCTCTAGGTACAATATATTTTTTCCCCCCCCTTTTTCTTCTTTTCATATAAATATACAAAGAGCGTAAAAAAATGTTAAAAAGTGAACTTTGCTGTTTGAAACGACAGACAAAGTTGCTGCACATTCAGAGATGGGCAACGGGAGGCCCACCAGGCAGGGACCCAGCGGAGCTTCCATCGGGGAGGACGGCTTTAACCAAGCTGGGTCAGTGAAAGAGCAGGGAGACCGAAGACGTGAGAAAGTCATTTCAATCCACCTCGATCCTCCCCATGATCTCAACTCTTCCTCTGGAAAGCACGTGGAAGCCCCTCTTGCCCACTCTAAATCCTTCTGGAAATAGTCAAAAATTTGTTATCACCTAAATAGAAAAGAGGAGAAACGCAGACTCTTTGCAAATGGCCCTTTGATCTGTATTAAAAACAGCTCTCAAAGTTCCTCAAGAGTTAGAATTAGTGGGGCACGGGTGAGGGGCAGTTTAGATACGGGATGTAAAATATTAAAAAGTGCTCTGCAACTAATTTTTGTTTTATGTGGGTATGTGCGTGCGTGTGCATCTATACACACATACACAAACACGCACATACACACACATATATACATATATATATCTACACATACATATATATATGTACACATACATATATATGTACGTACGTATAAAGTTAAAAAGTTCTATATGATATGATTAGAACAAGCGTCCTCGGAAGGTCACGACTGGAGAGAATGGGGCCTGCTGGGATGGCAGATGGGGCACTCGCCCTCCTCGGCGCACGTTTCGCACAGCACTGCGTGTTGGCACGGTAACACCACCCGGTTCTCTTCCTGACACTTAAGGCATTTCACTGACTGCATCTGAAATACTGCCTGCAAGAGAGGGGGACAGGGCAAAACGTAAGCATCCGAAGGAGAAAACGAAAGGGCCCCGTGCGAAACGGTTTGGGGAACAGCAAGGAGGCAGCAGGGGATGGGCCTGCAGCTGGCCATCCGTTCACCTGCTGAAGCAAAGGCAAAGCAGCACAGCACGGTGTCCTCATATAGGACTGCTAGGATCAGAGCAGCTTTGATTGACTGGAAACTCCATAATTTAGGTACAGAGAAGAGGCAGCTCTTTTCCTAGAACTCACTTTGGCTACATCCACGTACAACTGCTACGACAGGCTGCTGAATGCTGGCAGAATTACAGAAAAGAAGGGCAGCTGCTATCAGGAGGAGCAGAGGCAGCAAAGCCATGCCCTGCAGAGCCCTGGCACTCACCTTATCGACTTTCTCCAGGTTTGCCCGCAACTGCTTCTGGAGGGTGTAAAGTGAAGAGAGTGAGAGGGATTCCAGGTCAGAGAAGGAGCGCAGAAACTGAGGGTCCTGGCCTGTGTGGATCCTCTCCAGCTCCTCCTGTAGTTTCTTCACTTGCAGCTCCAAGGCTTCCCTCTGCTCCCGAGCCAGTTCACATTCCATGTTAGCTGTGTTGGCGCGATCATTTGCTTCCTCTGCCTCCTTTTTCCAAGCATCACAAGCCTGCAAATTCCAACCAACGGGGTAAAAGAAGCTGTTTAAAAACTTGATCAGCCTCCAAGAGAGCATCCTAGGCAAAAATAACCACTTCCATGCACTCCTTGCCAGAAGTGTATTTGACCAACCTGCCCTATTCCCAAATTCTAAAACCCCCTTATAGAGCTGAGCTTCACATTCAGGGTACCCCTCCAGTTGAGCTGCAGTTCTACACATTTGGCCCATAGAGGTAATGTGATGAAAACCAGCACAGCTGTAAATTGTCATGGATCTAAGTGAACTGCCAGGCCTGAGAGACTGTCAAGCACTTCGGGGCTCATAAGCTCCCGTTTAAAGACTGACACCCTCCTACTCTTTCACACTCCTTAAGAAGTTGCCCCCCATACCTGCTTGGCTTGTTTCCAAGACTCTTCCCACTGCTTTATTGTGCCGTTGGCTTCATCCAGTTCTTGCCGTAGCCGTGCCAGCTCCGCAGCACCTGGACCTGACAGAAATGCAGGTGAGGTACTGGGCGAAAAACTCCCCGAAGCAAAGTGTTCCCATATGCTGCTGTTCATCCCATTTAAACCTGTTTCACAGGGAAATAGAGAGGGTTATGTCAAAGGTGTTGGCAATTTCCCCATTTCCTCCCTACCCCTGTGAAATCCAGGATTCAAAAACGTGTAACACAGGAAAGAGAAGATCAGCCTAAGATTTATTTTATCCCTAGGACCCAGGAGTCCGTCATAGTGGGAATTTACAGGGGAAGTATATAGAGTCCACTGCAGAGTTTTAGCATAAAATTAGTGATTGTCACTGTAGAAGGACCATCTAACCACTTCCCTATTTTAGGACGTTCAAACCACTGCTCTTTCAGGAAGAAATTCAAGGCTTAAGCGACAAAGCAAGAGAAAAAACAGCTGAACCAAAGCCGGCTGCTTTTGCACAGACTCTGAAGTTTGTACCTTTGATAACCAAAACACATTGACTCAAAACAAGCATCCAGGGGGGAAAAACTGGCAGGAAGAGCTCCCACGCAGGCGGAGCTGAACGATGCGGCCTCTGATGCCACGTGCACCAATTTGATGGAGGAGCACTTTTCATTTAGCGGTGCTTACCGCTGGGTGTGGACATCGCTAAGCTTGGTTGCAGCGGATGATTGTGATCTTACAGATCAAACTGATGGCTAACCCAACACAACTGACTTCCCAGGCAGTGCCAGCCAACAGCAGCTGAAAAATAGTGACTTGACTACGGGCTTAGCTGCATAAACAGGTCATGCAGCAGAGCAGTAAGGGCTCTTCACTGACTCAAGCCACTTACCATCGATTCATTTCAGCTGCTCAATTGAGAGCAAGTTATAACAGAACCCCAACTCACATTTTGCTTTTAAAGCTCTTGAAAGGGAGTCTAGCACTAAGCAGGCTTCTGGCAAGCCACAGATTCTGCCGTAATGCTGACCAAGCTCACCTCATTGCTTCTTTTCACTCCCTTTCCACCTGATGCTCTCATTGGACATTTGAAATAGCAAGTCCCTTTGGTCATGAATGCCTTCTCTGCACATAGAGCATCTAACACAGTGGGAACCAGCCCAGGACTAGGTGTTTTCAACTAAACTGCAATACAAATAAGTAAAAACTACACACCAGCTTATATGCATTCAGTAAGTCATAGGAAAAACTCTAAGTAATAGCAGAGATGCCCTCTGTGATCTCTTTTCTTATTACTGTGATTGTCCAAGTTGTTACAGTCAAACAAGTAGCAATCGCAAGGCATGGCAGCATGGCCTTGGCCTCTGCAAACAAGTGATGCAGTTACACAGATAAATGCATGCAGCAGTAGATTACAAAAGCACTTAATCATTTTATTATGTTCAGCTGAATATTAGAGATTGGAGCGTATATCACATTTGAAGAAACATCTGCTTCTACTATAAACAGAAAGAATTAGTATTTACTGTTACAAACACAGAAATCAGCAGAGCAAGTGTCATGTAGCCTTGAGGCCATCAGTTATTTCTCGGGGTAACCCAGCATCTGCTTAACAAAATGCCTTTGGTCCCTCAGTTCCCAGTTCTGCCCAACAGATCTGAAGCTCCAAAGTAATTTCCCCTCCCTTCACACAGGAAACAGATCCTCAAGAGAGGGGAAAAAAGGAGCAAAGCAGACACAGCTGGAGCACTGACTTCTTGCAAAGTCCATACTGCACCAAATACGGAAAAAAATTTAATGAACTAAGCTGGCTTAGAAGCCAACCTGACCTACAAAGCAGTCCCAAGAGCAAACTGCAATCCCCACCTTAACTCAGCAAAGCTGAGGACTCAACCCTAGTGAAGCCTCAGCAGAACGCTGCTGGCAGGAAAGGACAAAGCTCTTTTTCCTGTTCTTTTTCTCAGTCTAGAAGCATAGGGAGCAGAGAGAATCGCTCCCTGGTTTTCAAGATATTAACCAGCTTTTGGTAAAGCAGCTTCTGGTACTGCTGCTGTTCTCATGGGAAGAAGAGATAAATGGCAGCAGTGAAATAATACATCAAAATTAAAGCTAACTTAAAAGAAAATACTTACATGGCACAGACAGGCATGTACATGGGACACACACACTGTGCATTTACCTAATGATCCATGAGAAGCTGATGTCCCCAGGAACGTGTTTTCTGATTGGCTTAAGTGTCCCTGGGGCTGATGGAGGAAATGCGATGAGAGGCTGACCGGTGGAGAAGGAGAGGCAGAGTGAAAGGAGGCAGAGCTTCCAAGGGACCCGGGGATATTTACAGGAGCAGAACTTTGCAGCAAACTCCCACCTGGACAAAGAACACACAGAGAGGATGGCTATGTATGACCATGAAGTATGAGCCAGAGCACAGCGCAGGAGTTCAGAGCAGAAGGCGTTAGCTTCCCTCTCTCCTAAGACCCTCAGGATTCCCTCCACCTCTCCCTGTGTTTCATTTCCCCTCTAAGCCTTCAGAAGGAGCACTGAAGCTGCTGTTCCATGAGCCACACAGGTTAAGACCCTCCAGAGTTCAGTGGATTACTCTGCCATCAGCCAAAGCAACAAAAGGTTTTCTGAGCCAACTTCAGCCCCTATCAGTCTAGAGAAGATGCATCTGGTACCTGCTTGGAATAGTTGGTAATGAAAAATTCCCTTTTAAAGCATGTTCCCCTGCCTTTAATAGTTCTAAACAACCGGTAGTGAGAAGACTGTCACGCTGTGCCAGGTCATGACCTGATCTTCTGAAAAATCGCTGACTAGCTTTAGCTATATTTGAATGTTTAGATCTATCTGTAATTAAAAATAAACATAAAAACCTAACTTCCAAAGATATAACACTTCCCTTACACAAGAGGTCGGTTTGCCTTGCCACAACACACACACTGAGGAAGATCTCAGCCCTGCTGCCCACTCTCTTCTGGGATCTTCGTTCTTAGAAGACCACCAGATAACTCTGAGCCCTGGCAGAACAGAGGGAGAAGCAGAGTGGAGGATCTCGAAGCCACTGCAGACGGTAGTGGCAGAAGCAGGGCTCCCAGCAGACATGCACAATAAGCTCTCTGACCAGACTCATCTTTGGCAGGGAAGTGGAAGTGATACTCTTTAGGGCTCCTTCCACACCTCAGTACAACTCCAGGTAGCATAGCTCCCTTGGAAACCTTCAGGAAAGGAAAGTTAGCTCCAAATCAAAACCCATCTTAAAGAACAAGGGCAAACAGAAACTACCCCACTTCCAAAAAGCTGTGAGATTTCATTTCCCCCTGGACGGAGACAGATAGAAGAGGCTCCTGCCTACCTCCACACATTAAAGATGAGACAGACATTACAGGAATCAAACCAGCAGATCACGATGACACTCTGAGACAGATGGATAGCATTACCAGGTCATTGAGTTTCCTGTTACTACTAAGGAGAATTTTCTGCTTAAGATGCAAATCCTTATACATTGGACTGGTTTTAAAGGTATCAGATACCTTCTACAGTCTACTTACATGCTTTATAGAAAAAACAACCAAAAAAAGTTCAAGCAAGTCCCATTCAGTCTTAAGAAACATCCCCAAGACACCTGGGCCTAATGGCAAGAACTCAGCCCTGCTAGTCAACAAGGGCACGCTTTCACCTGAAAGATGCTCAGCGGTTGCCAGAGCTTGTTATAATTGCTGTTTTTTAACCAATGCTATTTGGGACTGGTTTTAGAGCTTTGTTGGGCTGGCTCCACTGAGGTGACTGGGCAACACTGCTTGGCAGAAGATAAAGAAAGCTCTGTTGCTTTCATGTACCTATCATGATGCCACTCGTGTGGGGCACTGTGCTGCTGTCAAATGTCTTCTCCAGGGCAGCCACTCCGAATTCATTCAGGTCCAGGTCATCCAAGGCAGACTCTGCCAGACACAGAGGTACCAATTATGTTATAAAGGACCAACAACTTCAAGAGATAGGATGGCCCAAAGAGCCTACATGCAGAGGAGCCTTTGCTCTCTATTTGTCAGCCTGCACAGCCCTACTATCTGTCCTGTGCAATGCTGCTGTAAAACAGTGTGGCAGAAGTGTCACGGGCAGCTTTTCAGTTCAGCTTTTTTTGCCTGATCCAATTTCTCTTTGTCTCAAAGCATTCCTAATTGTTATATAAAATTATATATATATATAAATATTTGATGAAATAACAGAAGTTCCCATAAGTCTTCCCCAAACAGCTCTTTCAAGTCTGTCCTTAATATGCAATTGAACTAGCTTATGAACGCCTGGATCTGGCTTCTGCTTTGTCCCTGCTTTGCTGAAGAGCCGCCTGGAAAGGAATACCAGCAGAAGGGAACGCTTCAAAATCATCTCTGAGGTTCAAAGATGAGAAAAAAATAAAGGAAGTTTATGAATGCCTGCAAGTGTTATATCTAACCTGAACGTACCTCATCGCTAACCTTGATCAATATCATTTCATCCCACTCGTGCCCACTCATTTTTATTGTTATTTTTAACAAATTAATGAGATCACCTCAGAAATGTTAGATCAAAAAACAGGTGGCCAAAAAAAGTGTACCTATCTAAAAGGAACGATTCCCCACTCCTAACTCTCCCATTCTCCTTTTCCTTACAGCCTCTGTCACATTCTGTAAAGGGCAAGTCCTTGCAATCTTCCTGCTGGTGGCCCTTGCTATAAATTTGCAGTTTAGAATATACGGGGTTGTAGCTGTAGAAAATGCCACGGTGATTTCCTGCCTGCTCCAAACCCTTTTCATCACTTTGACAAACCTAAAACTAAGGCCCTTTACATCATCTGCCATTCCAAATAAGTGCAGAGGCCTTCTGTTTGTCCTCTGGGTGAATTTCACCTATAATGACCTGTGGAAAACGTGATGTCCTGGTCACAGAAAAAGCCTACAGCCTCAGGAATCTGCCAACACTGACACAGATGAAAAACTGGAGTTCACTGGAACACCTGCGCTATCCCAGTTCTCATACCTGGTGATCCACGTCTGAGGAAGCCCTACTAACAAGTGAAAATGGCAGAGTTACCTATGACAGACTCAACGGTGTCACTGGTTGGGTAGAAAGGAAGGGCATTGGCATTCATGCCTGGTATACTGCTGGTGCCGGCGGGGCTTGGTGGTGTTGCAGCCAGACTGGAGGTGATACTGGAGGAGATGCTGGATGTCAGCGGGCTCCCCACTGGGAGGATACCCAGTATGTCCTAAAAAAAAGAAGTTTTAAAATGGAAAAATGCACAGAATAAGACATCTATGTAGAAAAATCCCTTCAAAAACATGCAGGAACGAGCCAAAGATCAGCAGCAAACCTGTTTCTGCCTGCTTCCAACCTGACAGATGGCTGGTGCTACTACTGGGCTGGGGGTGGGGGAGAGATTAACAGCTTTTCTTTAATTTCTGCCGACTTTTTTCTCCCTCCAGTATTACAAACATCCTTCAGGCTGCCCCAGAATTAACTCTTGTGACCCACAGGTTGCATGCAATCATAGGGATGGGTCACACAATCACTCACTCAGACTTAGTTGAGTACATGACTTAGAACCTGATATTAAATTCTCTTTGCCAAATCCTTGAACTTAGATGACTCTGGAGATCCATTCCAGCTCTATTTTCTGTAACTTGGAGGCACTCTATGGCACTACTGCCCAAGCCTATGAATTCATCCTGAATTCACACAGGCCTAGGCATTCACAAATAACTCATCCAGCGAATCACCCCATCCTCATAAAATAATCCCTCGAGCTGAGCATCCCTCATGCTGTCTGGACTGACATTTACTCCCTGCAGTGTTGTCTGGATCCACAGAGACCTCCTGTCCTTGTCTGTGGCAGTGTGAGCACTAAGCTAGCAGTACCGTACCTGTTTGGGTTGTAACAAAGGTTGCTCCTGGCTCCTGTGTTCCAGTGAATGGGACTTCATTTTTGCTTGCTACAGTAAATAAACAAAACAGAAGACAAGCAGGGGGATTAGCAGCAAAATTAAGAATGGCTGAGCGCTGGCTTGCTTTGGAGAGGCCGTAGGAAGCACAGTCCCCACCTTTCTCATGTTCTGCTTTGGGCACTGGAGAATTCAGGGAGCAGAACACAGCAAACAGAGAACACCCCAACCCATTTGGCGTTCTGTACACCAAGACATCACACTTTGCACAACTTTGCACAACTGTGCAAAGACCTGCCACAATTACATTTGGCTTCAGCGCTCTTCAGTGCTGCTATATTCCTCTGCTGGCACAAAGGACATCGTAAGAACCAAGACCAAATATGACTTATTTTGCCTTGCTATAAATAACTCATCAGCCCTAGCGGTGTCTAAAATAAATAAATAAAAACAGAGCCAGAGCCAGTGGGATGCACACTGTACTTTTTAAATTATGTAAATATTTTGCAGCTTTGGGAAAATAAAGTATGCAGATTATGTCTTCCCTCAACCTTTCCTAGCTCTCAGCTAGGCTTGCAGTTTCTAAAAGAACAGGAGAGATGTAATATTAAAGAGAACAATTTTATGGGGAAGAAACTGGATAATCTCCCCAAATTCCTTTTGTCATCAACAAAAATGAAGTGATAACAGACCAATTTTAAAAGCAAAATCATCCCTCCCCCATCTCTTGAAACAGAGGCCTCAAAGCTATAAAACATAACTGAGGTCAACGCTGGCTGGAATTGTAAAACTGCCAGCGTGTATGTAGATTTCCACTATCCAGCCTAAAAAAAAAAATCAGCTTCAGGACCTTGCAGCACTACATCCTTAACGGATTTCAGCCCTCTTGCCTCAAGACATCAGTCAGTGCTGAGCTACACCAGGCAGAGCTGGGAAGGATGTGGTCGCAGGGGCTTGTTGTCGTGTAACGGTCTGCTCTGCAGCCCATGCTCAGCTCCTCCTACGTCGCTACGTGTGCAAAAGCAATGCACAGGGAGATCAGTGACATCCTCTGCACACAGACAGGGGGCAAAGCAACTGCTCAGAGTCAGGTCTGCTTGGTTGCCAGCCCCCTCGATCTGAATTAGAGATGTAGTCGAGGCACAACGTCTGCTTAATCACTGGTATCACCATCTCTGCAGGACACGATGCACAGCAGCAGCAAGAGATGCCACAATGACCCGAAGCCATACACCTTGAATTCTTGGCTTAAACAGTCTTATGAGAAAGATAACGGGTTGCTGGAGTGGTATGACACAAGCAGACAGGCGAAAGAGTAGCAGCAGCAGGATTCATCCCTTGCTTTCCTTGATTAAATCATTTTCTCTACTGAACCCTGTGCCTTTGGGCAGATGGTGTGGGGGGGTCAAGGCCTGGCAAATAGGCAACCAAGACCCTTCTGCAGCAGGTACCATCCTCTCACACTTCTCTGAGCTGCACACAGCGTGTTTACATACAGCCAAACTGCTACCACACCGACCACAGGCTTGGCTTCCTTTGTGTGCAATGGCTGCGCCGCATTGCTGCATCTGTGCACGCCTGATAACATGCCTGCTAGAGCAGCCAGCACATCCCTGCCCTGTTTGACACTCATCTGAACACAAGATGTGCTATCAGCAGACGTCAGCAGTTGAAGTGAAGGCACACGCGGCCGTGCCCCCCTCGCTCCAAGGTTTTCCTGCCAGTGTGGCTGGCTCTGGCGCTGCCCAGCCTGACTGGAAGCCTTGTGTTTTTTTTCCCCTCCTTTTAAAGTAAAAATGAACGCTTTTGTGAGCCAGCCCCAATTCTCACCGCCTTGCAACCGGGTAACATCAGTGTAAAATGGAGTAAAGCACTTGTCACCGCTAAGCCAGTCCCCTTTAGCTCTAGAAGGGCACACACCGACACAGCAATGCAAAGGGCAGGCTGAAACTCTCCAGCTCACGCTGTGGCAGTCAGGAAAGCAAACAGAGGCCATAAATTATGAATGAAATTGAATCTTGCATGACCAGCACGGAACAAGGCTGCTGGACTTCCCCAGCACCTCCTGCTCGTGGCACTCAGCTCCTTCCAGTGCCGCGTTTTCCAGCTTGGAGAATTTGGAACAGTATTTTTAGCCCTCGCTGCTGGCTCAGCCTTACCACAAACTATGTGGAATCTCCAAATGCATTTTTCATTCTAATAAAGATAGGAATTATTTGTAGTAATTCTACAAAGGAAAAAAAAAATGACATCCTTACTGCAGAGACGAGCCGGAATGTCTGTTAAGTTTTCAAATACGAGTGAATAAAGTTAAGTGCCTAATTACCGGTGTAATTTACAGCATACGTGAGCATCTCGGGTGCCCACTGCAGCCAAAGGGAATTACTGAAGATTAAAAAAGTAATTATACATTAACACAAAATTTAATCGGGACGCTTATGAGACACCTAATTTTGTCTTTAGAAGCCTAACATAAGGCAACTATGATTACTTCCATCTTCTTGTTTAATGACTGGAATAAATAGCTGTTAACACAGGTTTTTTCTTACTTAATTAAAGCCGCATGAGTAAGAAACTACCTGAATACAGTATCTTTGTAGCACAGCTTGGACCTCAGACTTAAATGCTCATCATCTGGCTCCTTTTAAAAGCTCTATTCAAGCCTCATCCCCTTTCTCCTTGGCTTAGGCTTGCTGCCCATTTTCTCCAAAGCAGGGCCTCCCTGGCACCCAGCCTCTGCTGGCAGGAAACAGGGGTTCTCTCAGCCCTTCAGCTTTGGGTTCATTCCTCCTTTGCAGCAGAGGCAACAGAGAAGGAGCACATGTTTTCTTCTTTTGTTTCTAAACAACTGCTACAAGCTGTCGTGCCTGCAAGCAGTGCCAGCATCACAGCACGGTCTGCACTTTACCCTCAAAGATGTGTTGCATCAATTTGCAATTTCCTAAGTTACATGTGCTTTAAATAAAAACAGTCGAAGCATTTACAAGAAAGCCTACGTGCATATAGCTTAATATGTACGTGCCACTAAATCATTTTAATTAGACTGAACAGCGTTTGAGATCGGTCCCGCTGCAAAGTTTGATGATATTTTCCCAAAGTTGTAAAAATAAGTAAGAGAAAACCCACTGAGCCTGCTTCCAAATTCAGCTGCTTTCTGCAAGATCTTATTTGGACAGGGTACTTAAACTGCCTCCTCACAGCAGTGCAATACTAACAGGGCAAAAAGCTTATTGAGGTTTCTTAATACTACAGGGAAGAGCTTAAGCGTAGCCAGGTTGAAAGCAGCATTTATTGATATCTCTGTTTTCAAGCAACATATTTTCTTTTTCTTAAAAAAAAAAAAAAAACAACTTATCAGACACACTTCTGCAGGCACCTCTTCACAAGGGCAGCGAACCCATCCCCTCAACTGAGTCACTGTTTTACTTCATTTACAAACCCAGTTAGGAATCAAAAGCAAAACCAAGCTCTGGGTTGGACACAGCTGACTTGGAAGGGATGGTGCAGAGAGACTATCCAACCGTAACGCTCGAGAAAGGAAATTCACAGAAAGAAGTTGACTGTGGAAAAGCTAATGTGGCAGAAGAGATGGAAGAGGCTGAGGCACAGGGAGCAGCTTGTATAAGGCACGACTTCGAGAAGGAAGCAGCAAGGCAAGACTGGGATATTCAAAAAGGTACGATGTGGTGTCATTAGGGGTGTGGATTAGGTAAGGGTTCTTCAGATGAGAATGAGGGATTTCAGAAGAAGGCGAGAGAGAGTTGAGGATCAGAATGATACAGCCAGAGAAACAAAAGACAACGTGGCATTTGTAACACAATGCAGAAATGAATGCTGAAAACAGAAGATAAACCAAGGCATGGAGATCAAGGTAAGAGTCTGGAATGAAATCAGAGAAGGAAGGATGAATTTCCACGAGACAGTGGAGCAAAAGAGATAGTAACTCTAAACAAGGACCTAAATATGAAAAAAGAAAGAGCAAGAAGTGGTATGTGGGAAAATACCTGGGGTCAACAAAGGACAGAACTGTCAGGGATTATGAAAACAACAAGCAGCTCAGCTTCTACAAACTGAGCACGTGATGGCAGCTAGGCAGACAAGAACAGATGTGGGATGGAAGAGACTCGAACCGATGCTGAAGGCACAGATCTGAGAACTGTTATTGAGCACAGCGCCGTCTCCTTTTTGTTCCTTGAAAACTAAAACACATTCAAGCTAGACTGGGCAATTTCTCAATCTTCTTCATCCCCCCAACTCTTCCAGCCCTTGTTTCCTACTAACCTGGCATTTGAAACTCTTCAAATACTCGGCCCCCACCTGATCTTCTCGCTCAAACCCCGGTGCTTTCTTGTAGCTGCCGGCTGCCGTTACTGAATCTGGAGGAAAACCAATGCTTTCCAGGCTGTGTGGCTTTCCAATCGCGCCAGGAGGAGACCCACATATATTAGATGGGCTTCCGAGACTGCTGTTCCTACAAAGAATCTAATAGAAGGAACAAGTGTCAGGAAAGTACAGCACCAACTTGAAGAAGAAAGGCATCACAGGAAGAGCTCATTCGATTCTGTGTGCGTCAGTTTTACTGACAGTCAACACAAGTGTAAAAGCTCCCGGAAAACAGGAGTCAAATCCAAGAATAAGCTCCAGCAGATACGGGATTTATACAGCCCCACAATTATGGTTTTATTGCCAATATTTTGTACTGGAGTGCAAGCTTACAAAAAACAACCTACAGCTCTAGAAACATCTACTCTTTCTGAGCCCTTAGATATGACAGAGTTTCAAAACCTGACCAAAACCCTCCTCACTGTCTTTAGGCTGCAGTGTGATGTGGACCCTATCTGTGCTCTGAGGAGTAGTGTGAAACCTGGAAAGGCATTATGGCAATCAGAACAACCAAGCGTATTTGGGCTGTGTGTAACGCTGTACTTTTTTTTCAGTTGGAAATTTGAAAGTTTTAATGCAGGCACAATCCAAGTATCAACAGCTGCATTAAAAAAGGAAAAAAAAAAAAAAACAACACAAGGATTTCCAATATTTCTATTCGTTGAACTGTAACCAGGGATCACAACCACATGCAACAAGGCTAGTTTTGCACTGCAGATGAAGCCACAGACAGCAGCAAAGGAGATTAAGATGAGATTTAGAGAAAGCGCCTGCCTGGCTCAGTGCAGATATCCCATTTCTCTGGGATAGCAAGTTACTTGCCTGCACTGGCAAGCATGACTGTGCTTCAAGCAACTTTTAGACAACTACTGCTACCAGATTCAAATATGGCACAGCTGGGGCTGGCATTAGAAAGAGGGAATACCCTACAACGTTTTGATTTTATTTTTATACAGACATTCTGCTGTCCATGCTTCCCTACAGTCGCAAAGTTTCTACTCACTGTGGTGGAGGTGGGGCTAGTTGGCAGAGTTCCTGATTTATTCCACACCTACAGTACAAATACAAAACAGAACAGGCCACGTGAGGCTGGCTGCTAGAGGGACCTTTTTCTTTGATCAATTCATCATGTAAAAATGATCACCAGCAAAGTCATATTCGTTTGCAAGCTACATGCAGATGCCCTGTGACTCAGAAATACATGTTGCCTTGCGGCTTATATCTAGGGATTACTGAAGAGGTTGTTTAAAAGACTGAAGAGCTTGAGATTGGAAAAGACCTAAACGTGGAAGAGATCATCAATTCTGTTTGATTTTCAAAGCACTTAGATGACATGTTTGAAGGATGAAGGGGTTTTGTTTGTCACTTCTTTCTAGTGATATTTACCGAGAGAACACAGCACGCCTTGTCTTTCCAAGACGTATGCAGAATTCTATTTGCAATCAACTTGAACAGAACTATGAACTGTTGGCTGGCTTCAGCGCTGATAAAAATCAAACTATCAATTTCTCTTCTCAAAGAAGGAGAATAGGACTAAACAGAAGCCCCAAACGAGTTCACCTCATTCTGGTCAGTTTGGAGCAGGTTAAACTCATGCCATTTCACTTTCTCAAAACCGTGACCAACTATTTGATAAGGTGTGTAACCTTTTTAACAGCAGTGCAAACAGGAAGGACTTAATAGGAAAAAAAAAAAAAGCCCTCAGCAAAAATAAAGTGCTCTGGCATTCCATGCATGCGCTTGTCTTTCTTTGTGTGTTTCCACTTTCCATTCAGCATTTGAAGATCTCTCTTCTTCTATGTATAACCAGAAGTACAACCAATGCTCTGGAGCATTAAACATATTGCAGAGTTTAACCATCTCCAGAAGAAGGAGAGGGAGAGAATCAAGGATATCCTATAACACCAAACAATGTGCACAGGCTAAGCCCTTGTGTTTACATATGTAAAAAAAACTCAACTGTAGTTATGTACTTTAGATTATATTGGCTCACAGCCTTTAAGGAGTGTTTGGAAACTGAGCCCAGTGTGTACCTCCAGACAGGAAGGCGTTGGACTTCACGTACAGTTGCATGCCTCTTTCCTGAAAGTACATCAACAAGCTTTGCACAGGAAGGAAGGCTTAGAAATTTTATAGGTGAAGTGACAAGACTAAACTACTGAACTGGATGCTCCAAACAAAGATATCTCTAAAACAGTGTGGTGCTTGGATCTAAAATAAGAATGCCACAGCCTTCGTGTCTTTGGATACCTAACATTTCTCTTATTAGGTGAAAGAAGTACATTAGCTCAGAGAAATCCAGATTTACAAAGCACGGACAAGGCCTCCCCACAGTGCTACCTACATTGCTAAGGTCTGGAGCATGTGGACTGGAAGGGCTGACTGGAACAGAATCACCAGCTGCTGACGGCATGTACATCACTGGGCCTGCCTGCGTGGGGCTGGACACGGCCGAGGATTGCTGCAAATCTTCACTGAGCGGAGGCTCTGCAAGAAAGAAGAGCAAATGGAACATCACTCAAAGCCACACAATTACCATGGACCACAAGACAGTTAGGAACAAGAATACTTAGTTTTGAGAGAAGAAATATTCCACAAACATCTATTTAGAAGTGACATAGAAGCAAAGAGAAACCTCATCTGACAAATAGCTACTTTTTGAGCTAGGATTCCTGACATTACTACTTTCACCACTTGTACATTGATCTGCTCATTAGTTGGTTAACGCTGCTCCAAAATTATCTTCCCTGCATGAATTGCATCTTATTCGCTCAGCTGTCTTGAACTAAGCAAGGCTTCTTTCTGTGCTAGGCACAAAGCTGATGGATACATTATAATTAGCTGAGAGAGATAAGTTTCCATCTGCTCTCAGTACAAACTATTACCAAAAGTAACATACACAGAAAGGAATACAGCTGTCAACTGCACAAAAAGAAAGTGGCATTGACTTCTAGTAGTTACATCTAATACAGCTCAGCATCTTTACACCATCTACACAACTGACACCGCATCTGTAGTGCAGTATCTCTAAAGTACTGACTTCTATACGTCTCTTGTTAACAATCAGCAAAACTCACACTAAGAGCACATGCAGTAAAAAGACTCCTGTTATTTCAGGTGAATCAAGTCCTCAGTGCTCACCTTAATAAGAAAAGACTGAAAAAGTACAATTCCATAAGATGGCACAAGAAATAGCCAGGATGCAGTGAGCTAGCTGGCCAAAGAATGTTATTCTGGCTTGAAAAAAAAAAACAACACAGTACTGAGTGCAGTTATCTGGCTATAAATAAGGCATCTCCTAAACGGAAATACTGTGTAATACACAAGGGAGTTTGTTAAACACCATATCATTATTAAGATTTCATTCTCTCTTAAGCTTGCAGGATCATACTGAGTAGTTGCACTACTGTGCCTTGCTCCATTATAGCCCACAGCCCTAGCTATAATTACTGCTTGTCTACAAGGCCTCCTGTAAAAGGAACTCTGTAAACCGTAGGGAATTTACTCTCACCATTCTTTGGCAAAGGCAGCAATTACTAATCCTACCATTTACAGAGGATAATCAAATAACAAAGATCTGCTCAAGGCCACAAAGCAAGTCAGTATCAGAGCCAATCTACTGACTTGTAAGTAACCTGTTCTAATTACTGTAAATTTAACAGTGAGACTGGAGTGCAGAAGCTGAGCAGGAGTCATAGGACTCAGGAGCTAACCGTTAGCTATGAACATTAGTACCTACATGAACTGCCAAAAGAGAACACCATCACCAGTTTACTGATGATTAAATTTATTGGCACAGGCTGCCCAGGGAAGTGGTGGAGCCACCGATCCTGGAGGGGTTCAAGAAAAGGGCAGATGTGGCACTGAGTGACACGGTTAGTGGGTATGTTGGGACTGGGTTGATGGTTGGACTAGGTAATCTTAGGGGTCTTTTCCAACCTTAATGATTCTATGGATTATCACAGTTAATACTTTGCTTTTGAAAACCCTTCACGAAAGTTCTAGCTTTGTGGCCCTACATTTTAAACTGTCTATTCTGGCCAGAAGCTCTCCATAGTTCAAATATCCATGAAAGATGAGAGAAGCAGCCCACGTACGTTCTACATGTGCAAAGGCACAGAAGGGTCCTCGGGGACAGCTGCCAGACTGCTGCATATCATTGCACTTGGTGGATTTGTAGATCTAAGGTTGGGAGAAAAAAAAAAACAAAAACAACCAGACATGAACAGGAAAAACAGTGACTGGCAGCCCAGGTACAAAAGTACTATGAAGAGACTCAACAGCAAAGTAGAAACACAGATAAAAGGCACAAAGGCCAACAGATTTCAGGGCGACCACTTCAGTGCTTTGCTTCAAAGAAAGAAAAACCCACTATGGTTATGGAAACACCAAAATATGCCCATTACAGTTAAGCTGACGCAAAGAACACCCCATCACAGTCTGCTCACCCAAAGGTCACCATTTGCCATCAACTCTCAGTCTCATTTGGAGCTCCATGGACATGAGAAGTGGTAAAAGGTAGGAAGCAGTTGATAGATAACAGCACAGGAAGCTACAGCCACGTTTGCAAGGAAAATGACAAACCCTTGACAACGATTGTAGGAAATGGACTGTTCCCCTTCCCCCCAGTTTGACAGGTGGTGACAACAGTTACCGTGCTGATACAGGCCCAACAAAGCTTTTCAACACTGTAACATGAAGCAGACTAGGACAAGGTCTCAATTACGCTTTCTGTAAGGATACTGGAATGCTCTGGGCATGTCACTCTGAGAGCGTGGTTGCTTTTAAGCATCAGTTTGTGGGTATTTACTGCTTAGCGCAACCATCATCAGTGAAGATTTTTCCTCACAAAAGCAGATGCTGTATGCTCATCTCAAAATCCACACCGTGTTTTCACTCCCCCACCCAGGAGTCTGCTCTCACACCTGAGCTTTCACCCACTTTTCTTACCCCCTCCCATTCAGTCTACCTAATGAAAAGGCACCTCTGTCAAGCAGCTGAATTCAAGCTTCCAACATGCAGCTCCTCTGTATCCCAGGATCACACTGCAAGCAGCCCACACACTCTCCCAGCTGGCACACGTATGCCTGGAATACGTTTGCTTTTCCATTCAGCTACCCAGCGGTCTGAGGAGGTTACTGTACCTCTGGATGGAACTGCTGCTCTGTGCGAGTGTGGCAGTATTGGCACGAGTCTCCATTTTCACACTTACTAGGATCTCCCCACTCATCTCCATGTTTCACACTGGGACATGGTGAAGATCTGTGTAAACAAGGTAGTGATAGACTGTGTTAGATACACTAATGTGTTTCGAGCTTTGCTTCCTCAATCAGCAAACAGGCTCAGCTGCCCCCCCCCCCCCCCCAGCTGCACAATCTGTTTGGCTTATTGCTGCTTCCCTGCCCCCACAACGCTGCTATTGCATCGTCCTCCCTCTCTTCCTATTTTTCAATGAAAGAAGCATGGCTTAGTTCTCACCTGAAACTGAATACAACCTGAGCCAACGCAACTTAACAAAATTAGCAGCTGATGTGATTAGTGTCAGAGACACTCGGTCTGGTTTCTCTTTTGGAACTGGACATTCATAGAAAGCTAGTAAGTTAATTGGCTAATCCCAAAACACGTAATACCCTTACAGTGGTATGTTTCCAGGGTTATAGTGTGGCCATGTGGAAAAGAGGCTGAGTCAGGTCACTGGGGAAAAGGCAAGCCCGTTTTCTTTCTCCCAGCTTGGAACTGTTCTGTTTTCCATGTCTGAATTTTCGCTGTGACCTACTTCCTCTGCTCTTTATGCTCTTACCCATTCCCTCAAACAACAGCAGAGGGAAGCAGATAGCAGCAGCAGATGCTTGCACAGAAGAGGCAGTCACATCAGCTGGGGGTGGGGAAAGCAACGCAGAAGTAAGCAGTGATCAGGAAGGGAGAAGCTTTCACTTCTTCCCTTCCCAAAGGGAGCAGACAGGGGCAGAAAGCACATGGCTGCAGCTTGAAAACTGGCTTAGGATTCCAGTTTCTCTTGAATGTGTTTGGATTAATGTTCCTTTGAGATATATATATATTTAATTATTGTTTTTAAATACAGGACTTCTGTACCAATTCAAACATTTCTGTGAATGCTGGGGGTGGAGAAGGGAAGCGAGAACATCCATGGTATTTTCTCTCCTTGCTTTCTGGTCTGCTCTTATGTTTTTCAAAAAGGAACTAAGGAAAAACCCCACTGAGACGACAACAAAAGCTTTGTTGTGTTAGAGGAAATGAGGGCCTATAACTTGGATGAAACTCGTTCAGGGAGACACAGCATGCCGAGAAATCCAGTGACAGCTGAGTGATGAGAACACCCTGCTGCCTCAAAAGCAATTTTTAGCATCTGGTTTTCACTCCGAGGGTGGTGACGCACTGGAACAGGTTGCCCAAGGAGGCTGTGGATGCCCCATCCCTGGAGGCATTCAAGGCCAGGCTGGATGTGGCTCTGGGCAGCCTTGCCTAGTGGTTGGCAACCCTGCACTCAGCAGGGGGGTTGAAACTCGATGATCATTATGGTCTTTTTCAACCCAGGCCATTCTATGATTCTACAATCTGGTTAGGAATGCACATCCAGCTACAGGACTGGTCACACCATGCCTAACGATCCCCATCACTTGGGGCATACAACAAGCAGCTTGATGATTCTGAATTCTTTACCCATGAAAACACTGCTCTGTGAGTTTGTTTCTAGAAGGGGACTTTTTTTTTCTTGCGCTGCATTTTAAAATAAGAGTGTATATGAGATGGGGAGGACTGACACAGATACTATTTACTATAAAACCAGAGCTGTAACATGATTTAGCAACAATTACTTATTTATTAGAGACGCTGGTTCCTCTATAAAGCAGAAGTCCTTTTATTATCCCATCTCCTAGACAGAAGTAACAGTCCATCACAACTGTCAGGATGGGTCTTAGAGGCACACTAAAAGCTATCCAGCAGAGAAAATCGTAGATCCTTCCCCTTATGGACTCCTACTGCACCTCACCACTCAGCTGGGAAACAGAAGACCCAGGACCAGGGTACCTGTATTTGTGTTTTCTTGGGCTCCTTCTTCTATCTTTGCTATTGTGATAGTATGGACAGGCATAACCCTGGCGACAGAGACGAGGAGGCTTCTTACATTGCTCAGTCTTGTAATTTCCCAGTACATAGGTTGTATCTGCAAGAAGTAACAACCAGTTAACCAGAGATTACCACGATCTATATTTAATACACAAAAGCTTTGAAAGGAGCATGCACTCCACAAAAAAAACAGCACAGAGCTTAACCGAAACTCACCTTGCCACCTTGGCTCCTCACTCAGTATTTTCTCTATCATAGCATGACTAGCAGCAACTGCAGATTGACCCTCTATGCCACCTTCTGATGTAGTCTGACCATTCTGCAAAGCCTCCATGGCCTGAAGCTCCCTTGGTGTTAAGTGAACAACAGACAGATTGAGTAGATGGAGAGCCAGATAAGCGTATAATAAAAACTGTGACATCAACACAGTAACAATTCTTAAGTGGGTACATTTCATTCATACTTTTTTTTTTTTGGCAGAACAATCTTTGTCAAACAGCAACAGCAATACATGTTCTTCATTCCCAAGGAATTCTAGACGCACTATTCTGATGCTCCCATAAGTCTCCACTGCTTAAGCGTGCTCCCTCCCCCCATTTTGAGGATCCTCCCTGGAGATTTTACAGATTTGCCCTATTAGGAATGGATGCATCATCCTCACCCCAACAGTAAGTAGTTGGAGAAGCAGTATGGTCCTTCAATCGCCTGGGTCCAGTAATCACCTTGTTCATTCAGAGCCCTAAGCTCTACTAACCTGATGTCATACACTGGAGAACGTAGATCATGGGGCCCGTGAGCAAAAGCGCAGTGGACTCCATTCTTTGTGCAGTTTCCCTTGGAGTCTGTCTCGTGGATGCAGATTCCAGTTTTGTAATAGCGTAAGTGATACCTCCTCTCCGTGTCTCCAGTAGTTCTATGCAAGAAGGGACATCTGAGGTACAGAAGAAAGGGAAGAAAAGCCAAAGGTTAGTCACGCTGCTAGTGATCTCAACATCACTAGAAGACACACTGATGACAAAGGATGCTGTAAGTTGGCAACACTTTTGCTAACTCTCCTCCTCTTATGTTGTGCCATTCAACATTACATAGAACCCTTAAACCTGTCACTGCGCAGTATATAACGGTTTTCCTCCCAGGCAGACAACTGGATTATTAAGCCAGCAGCAGCTTGTTATTCTAGCCTAGTAACTGCCAGGGATCTGGAAAGAGCAAGGACACTGTCAAAGCAGTCTGATATACTAGCCATGATTGAAGGGACCATCACATGGCACATACCATTTCCTCAGCAGCCCATCTAGACTTCATGCTGTTACTGTTTCCTGCTGATGCACTCCTACAGGGCTGTGACAGTCTATCTATAGCCAGATGCATCCTTTGTGCAGAGCACGGGACAAGAACGGAGAATCACAACACTACCACTTTAACCGATGTTTTGTCTCCCCCTCTTAGGTAAAAGAATTATCATTTATACTGAGAAATACAAGAACAACGAGATGGAATAGGTGAAATTCATATATTGCAGTATTAAGCTAAAACTACAAGCCTGCAAAGAGTTCTGAGACAGCATCGGTTTTCATTTGTTGAGTTTGAGCCAGGTATGAAGCAGTGACCTAGAAGCCAAAGCCCCCAAATACTGTATTTCCAGTCCCTTCCAGCTTCTTGTAACAAGGAAGAAAGCACTGAAGCAGAGGCCTCTGGCTGGGGATTTATTCCATTTTGCTGTAGCCACAAGAACTTTACTTAATTGGGAAAAAAATATTGTTTTCCCAATAAAGAGCTTTTTTTCTGTGTGTGTTTGTACTGGCACAAAGAAAGGGAACTGAAATTCCATCTTTCTATAGCATCTCTATATAAAACACTCTCTATATTTGACCACAGTTTGACTACACTGTTTATCTTTCATATCTGTCACGTGAGTGAAGTTGTATTACTGGGTTAACCCCTTAACTGCCGGAAACAGCCACATACACAGCAGAAACACTTGCATCTCGCTCCACTTCAACTTAACACTGCCACGAGGAGGGAAGACCCAACAAAACAAACTCTTCACCCTTGGCATCGTCACTGCAGCAGGCCTGGTGCCCACGGATTGCTATTACAGTTTTTACATCTGTTCTCACGTTACGTACGCTACAAAGCTGCTTTGCTGCTGACTTGCCTCATCTCTACAGGACCTGGCTGGAATCATCACCTGGACTGATCCCAAAAGCCTAATGCCAGCAGAGCAGGGTGCAGTTTTCACTTACTCATCTCCTTCTGGGCAGATTCCTGTGGTCTCGTCATACTTGGTACAGTAAATGTCAGGGCTGTAGTTAAACGTCCCATCCCGGCGGCGGATGGATCTGCGACGACGCTGGTTGACAAAGTGCCAGTGGAAGCAAGTGTAGGGCCGGTGCTGAGTGCACTTGTGCTGCACGAAGAGAGGGCACTGCTCCGTGCGGAACTCCTTCAGGTAACTGCGGACAGAAAGGCAAAAGCAGGATTTCAGGACAGGGCCGCTGGCTGGAGGCGATACTCAGTTCCCCGCAGAGCCAATGCCAGGCCAGCAGCACCCAGCCCTGAGATGCACCCTGCATCCAGAGATGCCTTCGTCCAGGAGGCTGCTGGTTGCCTGTAAGGGGCAGAGAGAGATGCCCAGCCCGAACACCAGGTGCTAAAGGCAGCTGAAATCACTTCCTGTGGTGTCTTTCAGAATCATCACAAAGAGGCGTTTCCTTAACTCTGAAAACACTTTGTGAGAAAACACAACTCCTAAGCCCCTTTCTGAACATTCCCAGCTCTGAACTGGAGACCTGTGAGGGCAACAAGGGTTTGCCTTGCTTAGAGATGTATGCTCAGGTAAAAAAAAAAAAGAAATAAACACAAACCACACTTCCATGTTTAAAGCTTCGCAGTACTGTGAGAGAAAGATGTAAATAAATACACAGATAAGAAACTGTTTCCTCCCTCTTCCCCCTGTTTTATCTTATTTTCTCCTTCAGGCATATGGTCAATTGCAAGGATAACTTCAGGACTCGCTCCTGAGGAGGATAAGGCCTCGCCTCCTGGATACTTCTGTTGCTTTACTTCCATATGTCATTCTCAGGGAGTACGTGCCTCCTTTCATTCCGAGAACTAAAGAAGTCACAAGCTTTTATTTGCGACACTAATAACAGCCTCTAAACCCAGATTGCAGAGGATTACAAAATGGTTTAGATCAACACGATGATCTGACTGTGATCTGCGCGGAGGCGCTTACAAAATCCACGCTGCCCGGAACCCACAAGCTGTATGGGTAAGGAAGGCATGGATGGCTGGAGGACCCAAATCCCACCGGCTCTGAGAGCAACACAGGGGGCACACAGCAGTCACCTTCTGGTCTCTTATCTTTGGAGGTTGGTTTAAAGCAGCGAGTAAGGCAATCTGTCAGGCAGAAGAAGCGCTGGGATTCTGCTGGAAGCAACAGGGTGATGTAAGAGCAGACAGGGATTCGTTCGGAGCTGTATGTGTACTCCGAGGCAACACAACGGAGTTTAGGAATTTGTGAAGTGTTCATCCCCACATGATACCATCTCTCACGGTTCTAAATAAATGGAAATACGCCTGAAGATGTATTTACAGATGACAGCATACTAGACTCATTCAGAAAGCAACATCCGTAAATAAAGCATCCTTTCCTCCTTACCCCAGCTGACAAGAAAGCCTTGGGAAAACACACACATCCAACAAAACCGATTTTGTTTGCTGTGAGGAGAGAATATCAGTGGCAAGAGCATTCCTACAGTGGATTTTGCCAGCATTCCTTTCTCTCAATCTCCAAACACGTGGGCTATGCCTTCACCCTCCACCCACAAAGGCTCAGGGCTGACCAGAGTCCTGGAAGAACACCTGCACAGGGACTAAAGCTCAGTATTAGAAAACACAGAGCCAGCACTCAGATACAGGTCTGCGTGGGTAGGTGAGGGCTAACAACACCACTTGGCTCCTTTTCTCTTTCAAAAAGCCGACTCTGTTCAAATGGAGGTCCCTACTATGAGCATAATTCATCTGAAAAGTGAACGCTGCCATAAAATTAATTCATGCTTAGAAAGCTTTCCAAGCTCTCTGGCCAAGTACAGGTCTAGAAAGTGGAATTCTACAGACTACTTTGTCTTATCAGTGAGCTAAGACTTGTAACAACATCTAGGTTAGAAAGCGAATTAAGCAGACTTCATGGGGAGATAGTGATAGGAGAAGGGGGAATGGATTAAAATTAATAAAGAGGAGATTTAGATGAGGTCTGAGGAGGAAATTCTTTAATCAGAGGGCAGTGAAGCCCCGGCAGTGCAAAGAGCTGTGGGTGCCCCATCCCTGGAGATGCCTGAGGCCATGGATGGGCCCTGGGCAGCCTGAGCCAGTGGGGGGCACACAGCCCACGGCATGGGGTCCCTTCCAACCCAACCATTCTGTGATTCTATGATGATTCTATGAAATTCCAGCAGTATGATCTCAGACTGCTCTGCAGGGACACTGTGAGGTCACCAATCGTTCCCTTCCACCCATACATCTCCATGCACGCCTTGGAGAGATGAGGTTCATAGAACATCCCAAGTTGGAAGGGACCCATATGGATTGTTGAGTCCAACTCCTGGCTGTCTCGGGTTCTCTGGAAACCAAGGGGAGATATCAGACCCAAACAACCTGGGTACAAAGCATCAAGCCCAACACTCCAGTTCTCAAGTGATAAACAGGCTTCTATGCAATACTGTTAAAAAAGAAAAACAACCTCAACACAAAAGAAACAGAAAAACCTTAAAAGAAACACTAAAACTGCACGATCAGCCAAGCTGAAACAGCTTCCCTTTAGCTGGTGAGGTTAGAAATGCACACACCGATGAGGGAGTTCGGTCTCTGGAGCGTCAATTGTTGCTGAAGAGCATTTGAAAATTAATTGCATTTCATGATTGGCTAAACTCCCTGGAGAAACATTTATTATAATGTAAATGAGAGATAATTACATAAGTAAATGGCTCACCTGAGAAGTGTTTAACATCTAACTTGCTTCATCAGAAACTCATTCTTTAATGCTGTCTATTAAACAAATGATCTCTCACTCTTAATCTCAAAGCAAGGCCTTGCCAACAGGTGCTGCCGAGCCCCCCAGCAGCACAACCCAGGAGCCCAACAGAGGAAAACCAGCGCTGTCACATTAACTCAGACATTTCAAGCCTCTCCATCACTGCTTTAGCTTTTTCTTTTTTCAACCCACTAGAACGTTTCGAATTACCCTCCTCCACAAAGGCCTGAATGCTGAGTTGCCTCACAGCCCTATGTTTTCTTGATTGATGAAGTGAGTTTTGGCTCCTTTGGGAGAACACGGGCCACTCAACCAGCCACTCTGTATTAAAATACATGAACGATGTCCAAACCACGTGCATTGGGAACAGAGAAAGGATACACAGCCCGCACGACCACAACACGACGGCTCACAGAGCAGAATGCTATTCATATTTCAGTTGGTCTCTCTGCAAAGGCTCCACACAGAAATGCAGAGAACACTGTTGCGACAGATCCTCCCAGTGTGCGTGGTCCTTGCAGATATTTTCCCAACAGAGTTGAGAAAAGGAATTCCTGAACGACCCTTCAAACCAAAATCGCTGAGAAGCCGTACGTATTTCACAGCACGTCAGCCCCACGCCGTGCCTTTGCAGGAAGGGGAACTCAAGCAACTGTAGCTTGCATTTCTCAACTCCTCTCTAAAGGTCTCACGAAGCTACAGGAGGGGCAGACACGGCCACCCCTACTTCATACAGGAGTTACTTCTATATTTATTTTTAAAAAGACACGAGGTTTATCAGTACTCTGCACGTCACTTCAGGAGCACTTCCACTTGCATGTGTCTGGACGCAGTATTTCCAAGCTCTGTTTTTTAAGTGGCAAGCACATAGCTTGGTCTTCTGACATCCCGTTGTATCAACAGCAACGCCCACGTTCCTGGAGGAACCCTTATCATTTCTGATTCCTACTCAACAAAGACAAACACAATTCTAAACAAATACGCCACAGCTTGCCAGAACAACGCACAGCAAAGTCACCAGGCTGAAACGAACGTGCTACTGAGCAGGATGGACGCTACTGGAAATGAAGACTTGTTTCACTAGGAAGACGAGAGGAGAGGTTATTAAATAAACTTTGGGAACTCCCGGAGGCTGAAGGAGGGGCAAAGTATTCGGCTGGATAAAAGATCATTCCACTTCCTCTGGGGTGGGAAGTGGGGAAGAGCAGTAATTGCTCCCTGTAATTTACGCTGTGGGGGAACAGCCAACTGCTGACAACTGCCAGCACAGCTCCGCTCCCCGGGCAGCACAGCAAGTGCTCGTGTCTGCAGCCAGCGCCGCAGGCAGCTCCCCTCTGCCTGGACAGACAGAGCTGCTGGGAGCTGCAGGGAGAAAGAGGAGCAAGAGGAAGCTAAAAAAAAAAAAAAAAAAATGCAGAAAATCACTTCCAAACATCACCAAGCAAATTTAAAACTAAAAAGAGGAAAGCGATTAGAAACTCTTAACTGAGAAGCTTCAAGCTCAGTCATTGCAGCCTTGCCCTGCTCGCTCAGTGCTGCAGCTTTGCTGGGTTGGCTGTGCCTGCACCCGGCGTGCCCAGGCAGTGCAGCACAGAGCTACCTGCATCCATCACACGTTCCAGGGCTGCAAACTTTCTGCCAAACTTCCCGAAGTCATGCATGCACTGCAATGAGCTCAATTCAGGAAAATGCGCTGGTAATGCCTGAAGACAGCTGAGCTCTAAATTCCTCATTAAAAGCCTTACCCAGAGCTCCCTGAAATCACTGGAAGGCTCGCAGTGACGCCAAGGGAGAAATCTCTGCTTTATAGCAGAGAGATCAGGAAGGCTGGGGAGAAAGCGTGGAAAAGGAAGGAGAAAAATTCCAAATTGTTGCTCTTCCCGTAACGCTAGCCCTGTGCTATTTGCAATCTTCCAATGCAAGCTCCTCTCCTTTGCAGCCCTCCTTCCTCCTCTCTGTCAATTCCCTCTCTGCCAAAATTCGTTTGGGGCTCCAAGAGAGCACTGAGGCTAATCAGCTGGGTCTATATCCTCTGCAGCAGGACAACAACTCAGAGAAAACCATTAGATAATTGTTTGGCTAATCCGGACTAAGACTGCCTGTAAAAGTAGGATAACAGGAAGATGGAGCACCGGCATCATCTAGGTTTGGCATGTACATGGGTGCGTGTTTACATCCATGACACAGCACTAGCACACCCTTCATAGCAACTGGTTCCAGTGCTGTTTATCTTGGTGTAAGCCCAGAGCTAGGGACAGCTTTTTAAGAGCACGTCGGCTTGGAGCTGGAAGTAGTGCCTCATGTCCATGGGGCTCCAGCCCTGCAGCTCCAGCAAGAAACCATCCCAGAACACAGCACAGGTCACACTCAGAAATCAGCCAGGGTCTGGCTGCTCCTGGGAAGTCCAGCCTGGCATGCACGCCTCCACTTTATTGCTGGCATGGGAATCGCTAGCTGAGTTATGTATAATGGATTAACAGCACTGGTCTTTCCAAAAGAGCCCTGCAGAGGTAAATCTAGCCAAGAAGTCTGCAAACAAAGTGTGTGTGTGTGTTTTTTTTTTAATAAATATTAAACTTCCTGATAAGATTTCAGAGATGAGGAAGAAAACGCTCACATGCCATTCGCATTTATTTCAGTCCTGCCTCTCTGTTTCTCCTAACAGAGAGGATCGTAACAGCAAAAATACAATTTTACTGGCATCAAAGTACATGGGAATGCTGTGAGCTTTTGCTGGCACTTTTACACCAGTCAAATCCTGCTCTCCCAGACAGGATTGCACGAGGCTATGCCACAGACCTCAATGAAAAGCCTCAGGTGGTCCCAGCTCACCGCTCATGCAGGCAGCCAACCCCTCTGGATACTGCTGTCTGAATGACAGTGGTCACTGCTCTTCACTGGAAGCTCCCTTTGGCACCCATCTGCTCGGACAGCATGCTGCAGGAAGTTATCCTAATTCAGCATAGGAAGGGGGGGGGAGGGGGAAATGTTACCAGCTTTGCTTCAAAAGTTTAAATGAGCGGTTTGTGCTAACACTGATAAAATTATCTGAAGTGAACCCAGCGCGCTTACCCAACAGACCGCCTGCAAAGCAGGCATTGCAAAACTCAGGAGAAAATAACTAAGAGCAGATATAGATGTTTCTAATTCAGTAAGGCTTATCTATTGAAAATATTTTCCAAACTGCTGTTTGGAAGCTCAAAGAGCCAACCCAACGCAAGAGGAAAAGGAAAAGAGCTTCCCCATTTAATCAGCTCTCTAAATTCATTTCACCCTCGTAAAATTTTATTACAAAAGATGATATCTAACACGCTTTAAGTAAGAAACCCACGACTCAATTATTTTCCTTTACTGAACTGTGGTATTCCAATTGAAATGAGCCAGTGGTGCATGACAGAATCTACTTATTCCAACGGCACACTCAATAAAAATCCCACTAATGCACCTTTTGTTTAGCATATCCTTATTGACAGAGGAAAAAAGATATGATATGCAGCTCTGACATTGCTCGGGAGCTTTTGCTCGTAGGGCAAGGAAGGTATTCCTGAACAAGAATGGATGTTGTGCAACAGCCATTCAATTTCTCTGCAGTGGCAACTCCCTGTAGCACCCTGACACATCTCCTGGCAGATCAGCAGGGTGACTCAAGGCTTTGCCTTTATGGAATTCCTCAGCATGCCAAGGAGGTCAGCAAGCTGCCAGCCATGGGCTTCTGCTCCCAGTCACCACAGGGTCCCCACGCCTTGCTAGCAGATGTAACTTAGTGCTGAAATAGAGCGCTGCACTCAACACTGCTAAGCATCAAACAAACAACAACAAGCATTGCTAGCAGCAAGCCTGAACATTTTCATCGTGATTTCAGGAGAAGTCTTCTGACCAAGCATTACCAGCAGTCTTTATCACTCGCTGTGGCTCTCCACAATTCTGATACAGTCCCATGTTATCATCCATCTCACAAAAATACCCACGTAAAGTTGTTTTTCTACAGCCTCACACCCCGTATCATGAAGGATTTTTGCTGTGCATCACTTTTCACAAACACAGGCGTTTCCTTTGCAGTCCATCCCAACAACCACTGGCCTATCTGCCTTCCCATGCTGGCAGCCAGGTGCACTTTTGTAAGCCTTGAAAAGATCAGAAAACATTTAAACCTCAAAGAAAAAAAATACATGGACCTCTTCATAAAAACTAAGGGCTGACTGTGAACGTGGGGAAGGAGAAAAGGATGAGGAGAAACTTTCAGTAAGCTCACATCTGTCAAGAAGACAGATTTCACATGCCCCAGTGTTTTCTTTATCACCTAAATAAATTGAACCATCAACTGCAAAAAGGTCACGCAGCAGACAGCACCGTGTGGCTTCAAAGCTGTTAGATTTCCCCTTCTCCATTAGAGCTTGACAATAATGTCAGTCTAAGGGCAAATAAAGAAAGTGAAAGTTGCAGAGACTTATTACAGATGCATGAAGTCGGGCTTGTTTTGTCGCGGAGGTGTTTTCTTTTTTTTTTGATTTACAGAGTTCATATATAACTCACTGTGCACCTTTGTGACCAGAAAGATGACAGAGCACCCATAGCTCACACCGTGCTTGTTGGCTCCCCCAGTTCTGCTGCAGGAATAGGCAGGCAGCACTCGAGTTCTCCCTTTCCTACACATCTGGTTGATCTGGCAAGCCAACCTGAGCTCGGAGCTTAAGAGTAAATGCTAAAGAATAGCGTGTGCAACAGGAGGTAAAGCACAGACTGCTAGATTACAGAAAACTAAAGATAAAAAAACCACAGAAATGTACAATGGTTATATTGAACTGTAACGTGATTGCTACTGCAACTCTGTGTTTGCATTTCAAAGCGTACCACGGAGTGGAAAACAAGGCAAGTAATTCAGTTCAACTGCAAGGAAAGAATGATATAGCACCATCACTTTATAGACAAGAACTTTAATTGACTGCTAAAAATAACCACGTGCGTTCTAAAAATAAAACCCTGGCAACTGTCAGAAATTTGCGTGAAATTTTAAATGAGAAGAAAAAGATCCAACAGTTGTTTCTTGTCTATAGAAAACAAGAAAAAACAAAGAGACTCTACAGCATGGTGCCAACCCATCACAGGAAGGCAGCCTCGTACCACTTTCAGGCAAAACATGGTTCAGTTTCCAGAATGGCAGCCCCAAATGGCTTCATTTCGAGAGAAATACTACGTCGTAGTTAGGGTAGTTCACCGACACTTTGTCTTGATGAGGCAAGCAAGATGAGGCTTCCGGTTCCGAGTTAACTCAATGAAAATCAGCACTCGTTGATCACATCACATTTGCCAACAGCCGAGATGCAGGCTTCACTGGGTTACCATCGTGTCACAGCCTGCGAGGTCAAGGGAAAGAGATGCTTGTTCCGTTCCCCTGGAGCTGGGTGCCCCTACACAGAGTTGTGTCATTCAAACCAGATGGGTACAATAACGTGAGCCTTTTTTCTGGGCTCTACTCTCTTTAAAAATCAGAAACCTGTTGCACCAGCAGACCGTGAAAGCTGCATGTCCAAGCCATAACAAAACCCATTTCAAACCCAAGTGTCTGTTTACTCAGCGCTTTCACCTTTTTAATTAAAACAATCCAAGGACGGGCACATGCAAACATCTAATAGCAGCGCGTTTCAGGCGCGTTCCCTTAAAAGCCATTCAGCAGGATCTAGAACTCAATATTAAGTTGACATTTACATTTCATCGAGTTTGATCTCCAAATCAGCTGGCCGTGGACGCGTCTTATTTGACGTGACCTCAGCATTAACTAAGCATTTAGATAGCTCATGCAGTGGTTTGAAAACGCACCCGATTCTCCCCGGTTTAAGATGTCGTTATTTCCAACTTGACATTGTTAGTTGATGGAAACAACACAGCTGTGCCTAAAGGAAGCTTCTGTTTTCAAGCACAGCTCACCCCCAATTGGGACAACCCTCCCCGCTCCATGTGCTGGTTTCTGCTCTGTGCCCTATTTGCCTGCACACTATTCCTTCCCTACTGCACCTGTGTCAGTGCTGAGGATCGTAAGAATTGGACTTGACGCTTCCAATTTGGGATACTGGATGATTCTAAGTGCTCCTCAACAAAACGTGGGTTGAGCGCAGCTATTTCAGCAAAAGACCTCAAGAGTACTGAAGATGAACAGAGATACTCTGTGAAAGGTCTGCACCTGGTTGAATTCTCACTAAAACACATCTCAAATACGAGCAAGTGTTTTACTGCTAATTAACCAGCAAACACATCCATCCGTGGGCTTCAGACTTTGCAGCCTATCCCAAAGGCGGAGCACGCCCACTGAGCCTGCAGAGACACAGAGTTCATATGGAGTTAATATGCATCAAGTTTGCTGGATTAGAGTAAAAAGAGCTAAGATCTGAACAGCATGTTGACGTCCTATGCTGTAAAAACTAAAATAACAGCTTCCAGTCGAGTTTTTTTCATGTGGTACTTCTCTCACCATTCATTCAATCACTAACAAAGCCCAGCCAGAGCGTGCAACTGCAGGAACACTTGTGGAGGCTGGGAACAGGGCCGGGCTCCTCCAAAAGCTCTGTTACTCACTCTGCGAGCTCCTTAAAACAAAACATCCCACATGCAAGAATCTGCAAAGGCAAATTCTGAAAAAAAAAAAAAAAAAAAAAAGGCATTATTTCCATACAAGCCGTCGCGTAGCTCGGGCTTCCTGTGACAGATTTTTATGAGCATTTTTCAGGCCATCCCTCAACATCTGGCCTCGCAAGAAATAAACACAGTAGCCTTCCCTCTCCTGGACATGCCAAGAGCCTTCGTGATTTAACAAGCAGCTCATAGATCAACTCCAGCCCCATCCTCACAGCAGTTTTCAGACAGCGCATCAACTGTTTGAAGATCTGAACGCATCCCAGACCATAAAACCAAAACTCCACGAGGAACGATGGCCCATCCAGAGCAGCCGACATCTGAAAACGAAATGGGATCTGCTTCTCTCCAGATGAAGTGCCAACCAGATGCGCAGCAAGCTCTCCGCAAAGCTTTACATTTGTGAACAGACACTTTGTGTTTTGAGCTTGAAACAAAACACGGCGATGATCTAGCAAGCACGGACCTGCATCCCACAACACATGTGCCAGCACAAAGATAAAAGCCAGCTCTCGTTGGCCAATTTTAAGGAATCGATGCGGGCCATTCCATCGATTTTCCTCCCCGTTCAGCACATCATACTTCAGTCGTGCCTGCTGCAGCGCGCTCTGCCACACCGCACACGAGCTGCACGTAGATGCAGATCCAAAGGAGTGCTGCCACACGATGCCACGCCAGCCTGCACTCGGACCAGGTACATGGGCAGCACCGAGACGTACACAGCACAGCAGGGAAGAGCAGCCAAAGCCCAGGCTGTGCCACAGCTTTGCAGTGTGACTAATCCATATCCGAACTAATCTGGTAGCACTCAAGATATTTTAAACGTGCGAACTCTCTTTGTTGCAGCAGAGCTGCACAGTTGCCCCGAGGCATCTGCTGTTTTTATTTCTGTGATGATGGTAACATTAAAGTGCTATTAATAAAAGCTCCCGGTTGATTGAGATGGAGAAAAGCCGCCTCTGAGCATATTGGGTGTGCACTGACTGCTTCTTTATTAACTGTGGTGACATGCGGAAGATGAAGATTAAGAGGTAAAACAATATCGACTTTAATTCAGACTTTTGCAGATATGCATCAGGTGTTGATTCAAGAAACTATTTTCCTTTCAATATATAAAGGACTGCTTCTTAATCTGAAAAGAAATTCCAGGCACGCAACAATAAAAAGCGACCCACATAATTTCTTAACTGCAATCAGCGGTGCAACCACTCTTAATAAAACAGCGTGCGCTACGAAGATTCACTTGCAGCGCTGACCAGCAGACAGCGAGCTGACAACAAACTCGGTGCACGTTCCCCTTCTGCTGGTGTCCCAACAGCTGCGTTCCATTTAACATCTCTGACTCTCAGTACGAGATAAGACGTCGGTCAGAACCTCTGCCAGAAGGTGGCCACACGTTCCAGCGCCTCATAGGAAATCAGAAGCTTTATTCTGGTGGATCTAGAGGAGCTGAAGTACTGGAGGACTGACAGTTCTCCTTAAAATAAAGCCACGTGCAAGCATTCATTAACATGAGGCTTTGTTGTTGTAGTTTTGCTTTAAAAAAAAAAAAATCAGAAGAACTGAAAGAAGCATTTTCTGAGTTGGAACAATTCTGCACGACTGAACCTCGCTCCTCCTTCACAGAATTCGGGATTTCCGAAACACCGAGCCCACCTACACAAAGCATTCACATGCATCCTCACAGCAGCTATCTGCACGCAAACTCCCTGCCAACGCCGATCACCAAACTACCCAGTCATTAAGCGCAGCAAGCTCCAGTCCCACTTTGAGACACCAGAGAAATACCCTCAGCAGTCACACGTGCATTAACCAGCAACACAGAGCGCAGCTGCACGGAAAGCTGCTGGCTTTCAGAACCCCAGAATCCAGACTTCTACACTGCAGACTGCTCCAGTGCATGCATTCAATAGCAAACGCACACCGTGAATGCAGCCCTTCCTGTTCATGCTCCGGTACTTTATATTTCCAACTTCCTGTTACTATTTGCACTTCTTAATAACGGTTTGTGGTGGACTTGTGTTCGGGGAACTTCAGAGACCTCGTAAGAAGCAGCCTGCACCCGGCTGATGAGACACACCACTGCTCACAGGTAGCAGGGCAGCAGGCCAATAGGAAATCCCTGCTTCAGAAGCACTGACTGACTCTGTGCTTTCCTATCTCCAGGGGTATCACCAACTCTGAAGTCTAACAACGCATTTAGTGAGCTTCCTTAAACAACAGATAGATGCTATCCTTGTATAAATCCATAGCACTTCATTCACCTGTGGAAAACCAGGGCAATGAGGACAACAATGGGTTATTTCAGAGTTTGGCGAGGTTAAGAAGCCCACAGCAGACAGGCCTCTACAAACAACTCCCTAAGACTTAACCTCTTCACTACACTGTGAACACCACCCAAGCCAGGCCCCTCGAAGCATCCTGTAACAGCACGCATCCTTTTGTACAGCGAGCACTAAGGGTCCTGGAGGAGCAAACCACTTAATAAAAAGCACTGACCGACAACGCCTTCACTTCACACCCAGGTTTTGGTTTTATTTCCACGGGCAGCCGGTCTGCACAGCTGAGATCAGCCACTGCGCTGCCCCGACAGCGATAAAACACTGTCCACTGATAAGAAGATAAGGACTGCTCTCTGCTACTATAAATGCTTCGAGGTGTGTTTGTGTGTGCCGTTGTTTTTGAATAGGAATTGAAACGTAAGATGTTGAGATAGGTGAGGCTGCGCGTGCAAGCTCTTCACTGGAATCCAAGTCCACCTGAGATCTTGCTGTTCTCATTTCTTCTTCATTTGGCATTTCGGTTGCTGTTGTAAACCAAGTTCCTACTTAAGGCTGAGAAACCACTAGACCAGGCGCTACTCAAACACAGGCAGATACAGAAATGCCTTGGATACAAAGTTAATTTGAGTTATAACTACTGCATGTCATCAGCCTCATTTTCGTCGCCGCTTAAAGCTGAAGTGCACTACTCCTCTTACAAACTCTGCAGGGCTGGTATAAAAAGACTGCAAGATAAAGCCCGGGTGAGTGCAGCCCAGCAGCCCCTACCACCAGGACACAACCAACCGGTGCGGACGCAGTCAGAGCACAGCGTACAGGGCACTAATCCTTCAGGAATTTCCCACAATTCCTTCCCCTCCTGCAAAAGACAAATTTTTGCCTTTTACGCTGCAAGGGCGCAATCACAGAACCATGGAGAAGGATGGGATGCGCTCGCAGGTGCTGCAGCCCAGACCTCAAGCGAGGGCACAGCCTGCAGGGACACAGAACTCCACGTTTGTTCACAGGACAGCTGCTCACATTTAAGACCCGCACACTCAAGAGAATCATCTGAGCAGGGATGACCTGGGTTGTGCCCAACGTCCCCGCATCCCCAGGAGTTTATAACCTAACTCGGAATACGTCCAACGCCGCTTTTGAACGTGTGCATTTTAAATAGACCAGAATGAATGCACTTCTGTTTGGTTTTGTTCTAACTGAACGGGTTAATTTATCGTCACCCGAACGTCTCCTCTCCTGCAGAGTTATTACGCTGTCTGACTTCCAGGTGAATGAATGCACAGCGAACAAAGCGCTGTGCCGCTTGCACTTATCTAAATTCTGTGCGATCAATAAACACCCGAGCAGCGGATACAGCCTTTATAATTCACAATTAATGAGTTCGCTCTGACTAAAAACCAAAGATGACTGTGACAGCCAAATGGACAGAATGCACCAAAGCCAAGCGCTCCGGCAGCGCTCAGCACCTACAGCGCTAAGTGACGGATCGTTCACTTTCAGTTTCTTTGAACTCAGCCTCTATTCACACTTGCAGATAACACATTAAAGGCGAAGATGCACACAGAAACAACCGTGCCAGCCAGAGGTAAGAACAGCGCAGAGTCAATAATCAGCTGAGGTTTGACAGAACGTCCCCAAAGCAAACCCACTTCCCAGGACACGCGACCTGCCAAGCTGCACAGCGCATCTCCCACAGATCAAACCTACAGCAGCACCCGAGAAACGAGCCGTGCTCCTGCAGCCGTGCCATCCACAGACCTCACCCTGCTCCGACAGCTGCCAGATCACAAGGAACAGCCCCACACAGACCTGGGATCCAATAACCCGAGAGAGCGTAACAGCAGCCGCTGAGCTGCTCGCTTGAATTCCACAAACAGAATAGCAGATCCCCAGGTGAGAAATACAGCATTCATCATTCAGTAGGGAAGCGTGGAACCAGAATGACTGTCTCCGGGAGCATCCAGCTACATCCTGCAACAGCCAGCGAGGACGTAATCAAAGGGGTTTTTTGGGTTCCTTTTCTGCGAGCAAACAGCACCGAAGGGGGTGGGATATCCTCAGCAATTCTACTCTGTCCAGGTTATATTTTGCTGTACATCTCGAATAAGCAGAAAGGCTTCCCGACAAGATACAGAACTGCAGTACAAACTACCAAAAAATCTCACACAAATACCAAGAGCTTAGAAACTGACACTAATAGGGAAACTGGAACTCTTCCTAATAAATACAGCGCAAACTTCCCAAGATAGAGATCCCCGGTACCAGATTGCCTGTCCCCAGGGAACAGCAAAGTATGCAGATAATTAAGCTTCCTTGAGTTTACAACTCGTAACCTTCGTGTCACTTTATGGAAACAAACTATATTTAAAGGGAAAAAAAAAAAAAGGGAAGGGAAGAAAATATTTACATTTTGACAACATACAACTTTTTCACATCGACGACCACCAAGTAAGTTCCCATATGTTCTCGGGAGGAGGTTTGCAGCACAACGTGACCCAGTGTACAATTCCCAAAGCACAGCTCGCATCCCAGTGCCCCAAACCCACCCCTCACGTATGGTTAGAACGTTCCTCCAACTGTTTTCACTGAACTATTTTTAGCATCCATCCGCAAATAAAGTGTTTTTCCTCTCCGGAAATAAAGCTAATTACACCGTCACCTTTGTTCCACAGTGCTCTGTTTTCCTCCTCTGTCCTTTTCAGCTGCTTGGTCCCAAAGCTTCCTCCTTCTCTTCCCATTTCCTGAACTTTCTTCCACTGTTTCTTCCCTGATCTTTGGCATCCTCTCTTCCACGGCCGTGCTCAGCCACACTGCCATCTCCATCCCCCTCTACCTGATGCCCCCGCAGCTTCCCCACCTCATTTTTGTGTCACACGTCTCATCTGTCACCTGGGCTTTCCCCTTTCCTTTGACCACTGCTTCCCTGCCCAGGGACCCACCGCATCCACACGCTTCTGCCTCCTTCACTCCAGCTTCACTCCTATAGGGCTGTCAAACTTTAACCACCAACGCCACCAAAAACAAAGCCACCTGAGAGCCCATGGCCTGCAGCTTCCCAAGGATCATGACAGGATTTTCACAAGGGAAATAAAACCCAAAAGCCTCCAGTCTACGGCAGACCCGCTACTGTGTGCAGCCCAAGGATGGGTGCGCAGCTGACAGCCCTGCAGCAGACACACATGGATCCGTGCTGATACAGTTTGCATTCTGTGCAACACAGTGTGAAAACTGAACGGGAGCACCGAACCAGCGCTCGTCCTTCTGCACTGGGGCACCAACACCAGCGAGAGGTAGGGGTGATCCGTGCTGTTTTTCCCTACAGGTGGGCAACACAAGGAGGGCAGCTCAGCGCGCTGTGTTTACAAACACTTTCAATCTTTATTCTTCCAAGGGGACAACACCTGAGCTACCTCCATCCTCGCGCCCTCCTCACAGTCACCGCCCCTCATAACCCCACAATCCCCAGTGGGGCCAGCAGAGCCCTCAACCCCACGGCGTTCCCCGGGGCCGGGGGAGCTCTCAGTGCCCGCGGAACACACCAGCGCAGCGCAGCCCAGGCTCACTCCACACACCCCCAGCAAGCCGCACGCCCCCGGGCTGCCTACCACAACCGAGTTTTCCCCGAAAAAAAAGCACACTGCAGGGGCGAGCCCCTCGCTGCCAGCCCCCACACGGTGACAGCCCCCGCCCCGCGCCGTGAGCTGGGCCGCATCCCACCGAGGCCCGCCACAGCCCGAAGGAACGCAACCCCCCCACCCCGCCACCGCCCCCCCCCGCCCCTCCGGGCCCCGGTGCATGCCGGGCGTGGCGGCAGCGGGCGGTAGAAGAGGGGGAGCCGCTCCCCCCGCCCCTCGCTCCCCGCCCGGCCCCCCCCTCTCCCTCCCTTCCCGCCGCCCGGGGCCGGTCGCAGCCGGTGCGGCGCGAGGCGGTGCGCGGGGCTCGGCGCGTGCCGCACGCTGACGTCAGGCGCGTGTTGGCGCGCGGGCGGCGGCGGCGGGGGAGCTCTCGCTACGTACGTGTAGTGCTGCGGCTTCTCGGGCTGCGCCTGCAGCGCGCTGGCGGCGTTCGCCGGCCCGGCCGCGGCAGGGCCGCTCGCCACCGGGCCCTTGGACATGCCTCCTGCCCGCCGCCGCCGCTCCCGCCGAGGAGACCTTTATTATTCACTCTGCGCGGTCCGCACGGAGGGCGCCGCGCGCAGGCGCCGCCGCCGCCATTGCCGCCCCGGTGCGCGGGGTGGGGTGGGACTTGTAGTCCGGCCGCGCGCGCGCTCTCCGCCAACCCGGGACGCGGCCCGAGGCGACTTCCGGGAAGTCGGGACTACAACTCCCAGCGGCGCCCCGCGGCGGCGGGGGAAGCTGCTTCCGGCCGCGAGGGGGACGACGGGAGTTGCAGTCCGGGGCGGAGCGCGACGGCGCCCCCCGGCGGCGGGGGCCCATGGCTGCGGCCTACCCCTGGGCCCGGGCCTGCGATGGGGCCTGGGCTGTGAAGGAGGAAGATGTGGAGAAAGATAAAGCGGAGGAATATGACGAGGAGGAAGGTGAGGAAGAGGATCCAGGGAGCAGCTAGCGGCCTACCTCAGGGCAGGTGACACAAAACCCTCAGGGACTCCAGGTCAGCTCAGGCCTACGCACCTCAGCCCGGCCGTGCCCGACACGGAGCCTCCCAGACAATGCCACCTCACCCCACAGGAAGCACTGAGCCGCTCTGCTGGGACTTTGATCCCTTGCACCACACGGGACAGCTTCACTCACCAGTGCTCTGGCTGCATGGTAAAGGGCACCAAGGATTTCAATGGCAAACATTTTTTATTTTTTTTTTTAATCTTTGGCAGGGGTTGGGTGGTGTTAATAATAAACTCTGGTCTGTGCCACTGAGGCAAATCGCTCCTTGAATCACCGCTCACAGTGGTGCAGCACTGACCATGCTGTGGGACGGGCTGCAGGCAGCTCGTTCCCTGCATCTGCAGGACTCAGCCATATGCCACCAACACCATATTCACGTACCACTCCTCCCCAGGAGGCTGGAGCACTGTAATTACACAGCTTCTGGTCACGTTGGGCAACTTTTCAAGAAAAGTCAGTATGCGTGGAAGTACTTCACTTAATACCTATGTGTATGCATCTTTGTGTCCAATGCACAAACACCGCCAGCGATGAAGCTGCAGGAAAAAGACCTTCAACAAACAGCTACTAACGCTGAAGTCATGCACAGGGGTTCGGAAAGCACTGACTCCAGGCATTGTGTGCTGCTGTTTACTTGACAAGCCAGTGCAGACACTGCTTCCTCTTCAGCTCTCTTCTGTTTCGCAGTCAGAAACACACAGCACTCTGCCAGGTGACAGTGCTCAGAGTATGCAGCTATGTGTGCCCTGGGTGCACTTACCTCTGTCTATGCACACATCTTTGCTAACACAAAGTGTTCATTTGCTCTCCTCAGCTTTGCTGCAAATGCCTTTTCCTCATCCTCTGTTTAACCTACTGGGATGTACAGCTTTTCTCCAGTCTTAATTCCAAGAGAACAAAGCTCAAAGGTATCTAAAATTAGAATTGTAAGCAATCGTTGCTAGAGAAATGGGAGAGGAAATATCTGAGGAGCAATGCCTCTCGACTCCTGGTAACAAACACCATGCTCCGGTCCCCTCATGTTAGCAATAGTATCGTATGCTTCTAGAAACATCAATTTTAAAATACATGAAGTTATCAGAACAGATTTCTAGATTTGTTTTTTCCTAAGCATGAACAGCTCAGACTGAAGGGCAGCTCTTTATTTCAGGTCTCAATTTTCCAAACCACGTCAAATGCAAATGATTGTTTACGCACCTCCTGGGCCATCCTATTGCTGTGCTGCTTTTCGTCTCCAAGAAGTAATTCATGTTTTTCTTCACGAGGACCAAAGAGAAAATTAACCTGCAAAGGCGGTCGGGGGTGAAGGAGATGCATGTGAGGCTGCATCCCCCCCAGCAGCTGCATGTGACAGTCCTGTCGCACCATGCTGGAGCGCATTGCTTGACTTGCCAGGAAGGGGAGAAGCATGGAACGCTCGGTACTACGTGCGGAGCTGCCACAGATCCGCTCTGCCTCTTGCACTAGGCATTGGCCTGAGGGATGCAGGCATTTGGGGAGGATGCAAAACCTCGTGCAAAGTCTGCCTGGTCGCATCTGCGCGCTGAGTGCAGATACCTTCGGGAGTGGCTGTTTGTGTTCGCTTCATGTTCTGCGTGCTACAACTGCGGGGCATTTGGGACCTGTTCTTCCTGACCATGGGGGCAGGACCTGCCTCCACCCCCAGCATCTGCGGCAAACATAATGAAGTAACAACACACAGCAAGGCACAACTCAAGGGAGCCACCCCCCCCAAAATACACCAACTTTTCACTTAATTGCTATTATCTTCCTACTTGCAACCAACAGGCATTATATGGATTCTGGTTTCCTACTTCCCAAAACTTTGTAGTTAGCTTTGGAGTTTGAAGACAACCCACAAAGTGAGTGGGAACGTGGTTTTAGGGAGGTGGAGAACAGCAGCACAGAGGGGCCCAGCTGCAGCATCTGCATACTCCTAGGCTCTCCCCCAGGACACGCACGTCCCAGGGTGACGTTCCGGCTGGCAGGGAGCAGTGGTGCCTTTTGGAGGGCGACACGACACATCAGTAGCACTGCCCCGATTCAAAACCAAATCCTGTGGCAAGCGTCCCTATCCCACAACACAGCTGCTCCCATTCATAAAGCCAGAGGACGGATGCTGCAAGCGCCACTATGGTGCTGGGGCTGCACGGTGCCGGACAGAGCAGTCCCCTCGCGAGCCCACACAACAAGCTCTTCCACCTCTCTCCTCCGACACCGGCCCGAGCCAGCCCGTAGCGCGCGCCTGGCGCCTGCGTGTCCCCGTTGTCCCCACGGCCAGGGGGGTCCCGGCCATTCCCCGCGGCGCGGCCCGGCCCTGCCGCTCGCAGTCTCCGCACCGCACGCCGCGAAAGGCATTTCGTGGCGGGGCCGGGGGGCGGGCCGGCAGGCGGCGGGGCCAAGCAGTCCCCGCACCGGGACCGCCCGCTGAGGCCCGGGGAGCCAGGAGTCAGCCGCCCGCCGCCCCGGCGCCCCGCCGCGCCCCGCCGCCGCTCGCCCCGCTCCTATTGACTTCCCATTGTGGAGCTTTGCAACAAAGGGTAGGATCCAAACCGTGCCCTGTTTCGTCCAATCAACGCGCAGAGCGCTCGCCCGCCGTCTATTGGCCTCTACTCGTCTCACAATATCCAATCGGTCGCCGACTTTAACAACCAATCAGCGGCCGGGCAGATACCCAATCAGAGCCAAGGAACAGGAGCACGGCCTTTGTGTCCTGTGACGTCACGGCGCCGGCGGAGGTCCCGGCCAATCGAGCGGCGCGCTGCTTCCAGGCATTGTGAGGTCACCGCGCCGTGTGCCGCCCCCGCTATAAAAAGTGCGTCCCCGCGGCGGGGAGGGCGCAGTGAGGGGGTAGTTGTCTACGTAGTTGGTTGTGGTCGGAGCGGCGCAGGCTTCGGTGCGCGGCGATCTCGGCGCTGGTGCGTCCCGTTTCTCTAAGAGGTAAGTCACTCACACCGGGCGCGTTCTGCGGTGGGCTGCGGTGCTGCGCGGCCTTTGGAGGCCTTGAATTTTATTTTTTTTTTTGTTTCTTAAACTGGGCGGACGGGTCGGGCCTTGCCTACGTGACCTGAGTCACGGCCGGTTCCCATCCCCCCGCTTCTCCGGGGCGGCCCGGGAGGAAGAAGGAGGTGGCGTGACTCAGTCGGCTTCCCCCGGGGAGGGGAGCGGTCGGGCCACAACGCGGAGCGGGGGCGGAGGAGGAACCGTGACTCCTCCTCCTCCCGGGGGAGGCCGCTGGCCGCCTGCCCGCCTCAGCGGCGGGGGAGGGGGCGGCCCGCCGGCATCTGCCGCTTCTGGGGCTTGGAAGGGATTGAACGCGGGGGGAGCGCCGCATCGCAGGGCCCGGCGGGTCGGGCTGCCGAGTGGCTCGGGAGAACCGGGCCGTACCTCACGCGTGCGTGTCCTCGTAGGTAAGTGAGAAAAAAATGGCCCGTACAAAGCAGACCGCCCGCAAGTCCACCGGGGGGAAGGCTCCGCGCAAGCAGCTGGCCACCAAGGCGGCCCGGAAAAGCGCTCCCTCTACTGGCGGCGTCAAGAAGCCTCACCGCTACAGGTAAGGCTGCCGGCGTGCTGCGCTGCGGCCCGGCTGCCGCTGCCGTGCCCCGCCTCACCGCTCCCTCCTTCTCCACCCAGGCCGGGCACCGTCGCTCTCCGTGAGATCCGTCGCTACCAGAAGTCTACGGAGCTGCTGATCCGCAAGCTGCCCTTTCAGCGGCTGGTCAGGGAAATCGCCCAGGATTTCAAAACGGACTTGAGGTTCCAGAGCGCGGCCATCGGTGCGCTGCAGGTAGTGCTGGTGGCCCGCTCGCGGTGCGGAGCGTGCTTCGCTGAAAGGTTCTGCCGTTGGTTCTAACGTTTCTTCTTGTCCTCTTGAAACAGGAGGCGAGCGAAGCGTACCTGGTGGGTCTGTTTGAAGACACAAACCTGTGCGCCATCCATGCCAAGAGAGTCACCATCATGCCCAAAGATATCCAGTTGGCTCGCAGGATACGGGGAGAGAGAGCTTAAGTGAAGGCTGTTTTTATGGTGTTTTGTAGTAAATTCTGTAAAATACTTTGGTTTTAATTTGTGACTTTTTTTGTAAGAAATTGTTTATAATATGTTGCATTTGTACTTAAGTCATTCCATCTTTCACTCAGGATGAATGCTAAAAGTGACTGTTCACATAAACCTCAGTGATGTGAGCCTTGTTGCTCAGGAGTGACAAGTTGCTAATATGCAGAAGGGATGGGTGATCTTTCTTGCTTCTCATGCATGTTTCTGTATGTTAATGACTTGTTGGGTAGCTAAACTTGTAAGGTACTAGAATTGATATAAATGTGTACAGGGTCCTTTTGCAATAAAACTGGTTATGACTTGATCCAAGTGTTTAACAATTGGGGCTGTTAGTCTGACCATACATCACTGTGATCAAATGTGGACTTTTTCAGAGGGTGAAACTACAACTCTTAACCACAGTGTAACTTACAGTTTCCTAAAAAAAAAAGTAAACCTGGCAGCTATAGAATACACTATGTGCATTTATAATAGCTATTTTATATATTGTAGTGTCAACATTTTTAAATTAAATGTTTTACATTCACATGCGAGGAGTCTTTGTCATTTGGTTTGTATGGGCTTGGAGAAGCTTATTCCTGGCTCCAGTCTGTTAGCAGTAGATGCATGTAGTACTGGGCTGCTGCTGGGGCAACTTAGCTTTCCTCCAATGGAGCGATGCCTCACCCTGGCTCCCCTTGGTGTTTTCAGGAGGCCTGAGTCATCTCTTGCTCAGCCAGGAGGCTGACAGGGCTTCAATGTGGGGCTCTTTTGTTTAAAGCCTAACTGCTTATCAGCATCAACAGTATAGGCCCAGCTTTAGAACTAACTTCTGTTTTTTTTTCCCCCCTTCCGCCCACATTTAAGGGAGGCTTTCTTTGCAGTGCTGTGCCTGGCCTGCCTGAAGTGAATCCAGCAGCATCAGGGCAGGGCTGTGAGCAGGACACAGGCCGTGGGAGCGCAGCCCTGCGCCTCTCCCAGCTTCCTGTGACTAAGCCCAGGGTGAGAATGGCAGTGCAGGACGGTAGGCAAGTGGAAAAACTACTTACACACCCAGAGATCTCATACAGGCTGCTAAGCAAATTGAAGGGGCCTGCTCGATTCTCATCTCCCATCTAAGCTTGTTTGATGAAGCAGGGTGAGACATAAACCTTCACTTGAGGAGAACCCCTCAGGCTCTCTGCTCACAGTTCTGCTTTTCTCAGTCGTGTCTCTGGGAACAGCCATACCTTAAGCTGGGGTAGGGGAAAGCTGCTCTGACTACAGCTGAAACAGGTAATTAATATGCAAATTACATTGTTAGGCCAGTTCTTAAGAACAGGCTATGCTAGTAAGGCTAAAGCAGAGTCAGAAGTTACACAGGGAGTAGCATAAGCTAGTCCATCTTGATTTATTTCAATGAAGAAATCCAAAGGGGCATTTTAGGAGGAAGAAAAGCAGTAGTTCATCTATAAAAGCAGGCAGTAAGCCAGCACTGGCCTAGACACGCAATTGTTTTAAGACCAGATGCATTTGTGACACTTCCTTTCACAGCCATGTCCTGGTAAGTATAAAAACAGCTTCCTCACTCCAGGCGGAGGAGCCAGAGCCTGCACCTCGCACAGCTGGGTCACCAGAGCAGGGGGAGAGCCGAGCCACAGCCCTCCCTTATCAGACAAACCACTCGGTGTGTTTAAATCCTGCAGCTGGAGAAACAAGCGCTCGTTACCCCGGGCTCTTGCACAACATCCTCAGCACCCCTTCCTACTCTGCTCCAGCCATACTTGATAAACACATTAAGCAGCGCCCGTGTTTGCTCCATCTGCTAAAAAGGTTTTTGAGTGACCGAGGATGAGGTTTTAAACACTTCTTTTTCCTCGCCGCTAAACGGGTAGGGGAAAAAAAAAAAAAGATTTACTGCATCTAAAACGTGACGTTAATTGCTTCACGGCGCTGAGCAGGGACGGGCTGTGGCGTCTCAGCACCTTGAGCTGGCCAGCTCTAAACCCTGGGCACTGCTCAGCCACCTGCCAGGCACGGATGGAGCAGGAAGCCCAGGCTGTGGTCCCAGGCAGGGAGCTGGGCTGGACGAGGAAGCCCAGGCTGTGGTCCCAGGCAGAGCAGCGAGGCCCCTGCGTCCTGACAGCACGGCCTGCCGGGGGGGACGCGTGGCAAGGGCGTCCCACCAGAGCCCCGAGGGTCACCCAACCCAGGGAGCAGCATAGTTTGCATTTAGGCAAGTCGAAAATAGAAAGCTGAAGTGATGAGATCGACTAACGCTTGGGCTGGTGTTAGATTGCAGGAGCGGGCTGGGCTCCTGGAGGAGAAGGACGTTGTAAAAATCACATCCCTCGAAAACAAAAAGCGTCCTCCAAGTTCTCGGCGGAAACAATGAAACATCTGGGTATGCCTGGAAGCTGTTACTTAAAATAACGGCCTAGCTAAGGAAAAATCAAAACAAAGAAAGCCAACCCCAAACTATCAAAGTATCCATTCATCTCAATTTCTTTTGTTGAGATTACTACGTTAGCTCTGGCATGCGGCGGAATGGAATGGCAATTCTCGGTACTCCGCGTTTTACTGTAATTATATCTGCAGAAATAAAGCGTTCCCTTACCAATTCTCTTGATGATTTCCTCACATTCTTGCTCGGAGCTCGATGCAAACACCAGGCAGTCAAACGTGCTCCCCCCGGGGCTCCCTGGGGAAGCGCTAAATATGGAAACAAATGCAGCAGCCCGCAACGAGAGCATTTCAGAGCAACCCCACGAGCAGCCTCAGCCCTGTGCTCCTAACACCTGCATCCCTCTGCATCCCTGCATTGGAGTGGGATGCTCGATTTCAGCCCCACGTTGGCCAAAGCGATGTCGTAGCAATGCAGCAGCCCTCCCCCCCCACCACCACCCTTGGGGCTCCCTGCCCCCACTCAGCTGCGGGGAGGGGGATCCACGCACAAGGGCACTCACACGATGCAGAAGGCAAAGACGTTGCTGGTCTGGAGGCAGCGTCCCACGCAGGAGACTGAAGGATAGGGGTGGCGGAACAGGACCTGTGTTGGGGACAAGGGGCTTTGCAACTCAATGCATGAGCCAGAAACAGGCCCCTGGGGACCAGCCCCTCGCTCACCTTGGGAGAAGCCTTCTCCTGCACAAGGATTTCTGTTTCCTTCACATCAAATAAAACCTCCTGGAGAGGAGAAAAGGGGAAAAAAGAGGAAAAAAAAAAAAAAAAAAAAAGCCCCAGTGATCACAGCACCTGAGCTCTATTTTTAATAAGATCGCTTGCGAGGCAGATAATTCAAAAGCAGAGTGATGAACTGCAGTGCAGCTTGTTTCATGGAGCTGCCTGTTGCTGGTGTGATGGGGAGACAGACTGCAAATTAAGAGAGCAACTTCATTGTGCTTCAGATGTGGGGTTAAAAAGAAAGAAAGAAGAAAACAAACAAACAAGAGGAAAAGTGGGATGAAAATGCATGGACCTCCAGTCTTCCATGGACCTTCCAGCACGGTGCATCCATGACACAGCAGCATCGTGGCTGGGTCCCTGCTCTCAGGCCACCAGCTTGGGATTAGCAGAGGATGAGCACCCATGGGCTGGCTCCATGCTCTGCCCGTGTGCACCCAGGACCCAGCCCAGGGCCGAGCTCTGCCCTCTTTGCCAATTTCATGAAAACCCCCTTAAGGCTCCAGCAGCTCCAGCCCCAGTGCCAGCCTCAGCTTCCCCACAGTTTCCCAGTTGGGCACACACCGCTGCCCATGGCTCACCCATGGTGCCGAGCAGCTCTCCAGCACAGCAGGGATGGCTTTCTGCAGCACCTCTTTGCCTCCGAACTGAAACAGCAGGAAGGAATAACCCATGAGAACATAAAAACAAGCCCAGAACACATACAACCCATCTCTGCCCATCTCCTCACCATCCCAACGCCGATCCGGCCCAGGTACTGCAGGTTGTAGAGCAGCCTGGGGAGAAAAGGACCCATGCACCCTCCCCTGCTGCTTGTTGCTGGGGGAGGTGCTCAGAGCCCCCTCACCTCCCAGTGCCAGCCCTACCTGCCCCCCTGCACCCTCTGCTTCTCCCCCTCATCCCAGCGCCGGGGGCCACGCTGAAGCTGGAAGCGGGGCTCCTTCTCCTTCACAGCCTCCAAGTAAGGCAGCAGGGGCTCGTAGACCTCGCCATCGTGCCCCTGCCACCGCAGCACGCGGAGGCTCAGTGGTTGTCCCTTCAGCTTCTGCAGCATCGTCCCAGCCTGGAGAGGAGGATGGGAGAAGAACGCAGGGGGAGGCACAAAGGGAGGATCGCGGGGAGGATGAAGTCGTGCCACCCACCTGCCCGCTGTAGGCGTTCCTCAGGGAGCACCCATTGATCTCATCTAGGACGTCCCCAGCCAGCACCACCTCATCCACCTCTGCCTGGCTCCCAGGGAGCACCTCAATAACAACAACACGGCCGTCCACGTACCTGGGGGGTGCGTCCAAACTGCAGCTCAGCCCTAGAGTCCAACCTGCTCCTACACCCCCCCCCCCCCCAGCCCTTCTGTGCCATCTGCAGCATTTCGCCCATACACAGAGGGACAACCACCCCATGGATAGGGAACCAGTGGAGGAGAAAAGCACCACAGACATCCACAGCCTCAGCTCTGGGGCTGCCTGGGTCTCCAGATCCTGATGGCTCCTACCTCACCACCATCCCCAGCGCTCGGCACGGGACTGTCTCATACGTGACGCACACCTGGAAGAGAGCAGCTGTGACAGCAGCCATAGAAAAGCCACAGGACATCCAGTGTGACCAGGATGGGGCAGCATGGGGACCCTTCCCTGGGGGTCACTTCTGGCACAGAAACCAAACCAGGGCTTCGGGAGCTGCTCCCCAACATCTGATGATGGATGAGGACCATCAGTGGCCTCCTGTCCCCATCCCATCCTTAATTGCTGGGCTCAGATCTGGAGACACAGATCCCAGCAGATGCGACCCTAAAGCTAAAAGTGAGCCTCATAAATGAGTTCTGAGCCCCCTCCCTCACCCCACATAGCCCCTGCCCCTGCCCCGGGCTGCTCACAGCAGTGCTCGCTGTCACATCGCATTACTCAGAGCCCTGAAATGCGGCGGGTTCAGCTGGGAGCACTCGTGCCCACTGAGGCATGAATGCCATCAGGCAGCAGCTCTGCCTCCTGACCACACGTGTGTGCTTCTCGCAGCCACAGACCCAGCGCTGGGCTACTCCTCGGGATTTATTTGGGGGTTAAAAAGGCGGCAGAGGGATGCTCTTCATTTTTTTCTGGGAGCCATCAAGGCATCCCTGCTGCTCGCAGCCTCGGAATGCACAAATATTTCATTGAGCAAACACAAGAGCAAGATCAACTGGCACAGGCGTTGTGTGTCAGCCCAGAAAAATGGTGATTTTTTGGCAAGGAAGCCGGGAAGGCAGCACGGGGAAGCTGCATCTATGTCAGTGCTGCTTGGCTCGGTCCTACACCCCCAGGGCAACCCTGGATCGGCGCCTGGTGACAGCGCAGGCACCCAGCACGCTCCAACCCCGGCACAGAGGCAGCTCCGCATGCATCCCTACAACTGCAGATGGCCGGAGCCGTGCTGCCATCCCTCCAACCCCAAACGTTCCTTGCTTTCCCCATCTGACATCCCAGCAAGGGCCGGAGCAGGCGGCGGCAGGGAGCGCTTACCGGCAGCAGCCAGCTCTCATCCAAGAAGCTGCAGTTCTGCGAACAAAGCAGCGCGGTGCTGTTGGTGCCGGCGAGGAAGGGGCCGTGCTCCCCACCCCACCATTCATCCCTGCACCTGCAGGTCCAGGGAGAAATCCACCTCCATCAGCACCAGCACCAGTGAGAGGAAAGGCTCTGCAGGGGGAGAAGGGATAGAGGCAGTAGTACCACTGGGTCCCAGTCGCTGTGGTCTCGCAGGGATACGGCCAAGGTCCAAATGGAGCCATTTGCAGCATCACCAATGATGCTGTAGGGAGCAACCCCCCAAATTCACCCCAGCAGCACCCAGAGCCGGCCCTCGCAGCCTCCTGTACCTGCACTTAGGGGGCTGTTAACCCAGTGTTATTCATCAAAGCCAAGGCTAAAGGCTGTCACCCTGGGCTGGTCCCCTGAGGGGTGCAGGGACCGCACAGCCTGACACCCCTCAGAGCATCCTTGCTGCAAGATTGCTCTTCCCAGGGAAAAATAAAACCCACGAGCTTGGAACCCCCTCTTACCCCGCAGCTCTTCATTGCCCAGGATGGAGCTCGACGGGTCGTAGAACTGAAACACAGCGGAAAGCTCCGTGAGGCCACCGCAGTGCCACCGGGAACCCAGCAGACCCCACGCGTGTCGCACCTCCAGGAGCCGGGGGCTCTGCACCAGCTGCTGCACGGCCACTGCCAGCACCTTGCCCTGCAGGGCTGAGCGCAGGAAGCAGCGGCCACGGCCCTGTACCGTCAGCACCTTCGTGCAGGTGGAGGCTCTGTGGAGGCTGCTGGAGACAGGGCTCGGCCTGCTTGGGGAGAGGGGAGGGTCTGGGTTAACACATGGAGGAGCATGGAGGGGTGATAGGATTCGGTCTGCTTGGGGAGAGGGGAGGGTTTGGGGTTAACGTACGGGGCAGATTCCGTGGTCTTTGGGATTTGGTTTGCTTGGGGAGAAGGGAATGGTTTGGGGGTTAACACACAGGGGAGCCTTTGGGTTCTTTGGGGTTTAACGTGCGGAGGAACATCCAGTCTTTGGGATTCGATCTGCTTGGGGAGATGGGAAGGGTTTGGGGTTTAACCCACGGGGCAGCACGGTGGGTTTGGGGATTCAGTCTGCTTAGGGAAAGGGGAAGCGCTTTAAGGTTTAACCCCTGGAGGAGCCTTCATGCTCTGTGGGGTTTGGGATTGAGCGCACTCTACAGACCCCACCGTGCCCCCCCCGCCTCCCCTCCATCCCCGCTCACCTCCCGCCCTCCCCGGGGTGAAGCTGCTCCAGGCAGTGCCAGTAATCCCTTCTCCCGAAGCCCCACAGCGGCTCTGCAGGACAAAACCAAGGCAGGGGCCTCGACAACACGCACGGCCCCGCGTCTCTCCCCCCCCCCCCTCCACCCGGTGCCACTCACGTCGCAGCCCCTTCCGCAGGGCACCCTCCAGCAGCGCGCAGACGGCCGCCAGGTGCGGGGAAGCGTCGGTGCACGGAGCCCGGTCCGCCCGCATCCGCAGCACCGCGCCTATGGGGGGGGGGGAATGAGAGCTGCGCCCACGGGAGTCCCACTGGGGCAGCCCAGCTCCGAGCAGGAGGAAACCCGCTGGAAAGTCAGGGGAACTTCCTCCCAGCGAGGCACAGCGCAGTGCAAACAGCGAGTCATGCTGCGGGGGGGGCTCTAATGGGACACCCCCAGGGGGACACCTCGTGCTATAGGGTCCTCCCCCCCCGCCCCACGCTCACCTTTAAGGGCGCTCAGCAGCGGTTCCCTGGCGGCCATGGGCCCGGAGCAGCGCAGCCGGGAGGCACCGCCCGGCCCGGGGGGGGCACACCCAGCGCAGGTGCGCGGCTCCGTGGGTGTATGTGCGCGTGTGACACGTCGGCGTAGATCGCTATGTATATAGGAGAAACGTACACACCTGTCTGTGCATATGTATGAAGAACAGGCTTTGGGATATGGATAGATAGAGACAGGTAATAAAAAAAAAACTGACAGGTGTTGGCAGAGCTATAGGTAGGGTATGTTAACTGTGTACGTATACATAGATCTAAACCTATACGTGCACTATATATATATACATCTATGTAAGTATAGGTATATATCTCTGTGTTAGTGTATTCTCTGTTATTGTGTATATATTTATATATACATAGATGTATAGTCATAGGTATGTATAGATATGTATCATATACAAAGAGATATATAATAATAGATAATGATATAGTAGGTAATAAAAGAAATAGAAAGTACAGATAGCTATATAGGTATAGATATGGACATAGATGCGGCTATAGACGGACATAACGCATCTATGGGAGCGCGTCCCTCCTGCGGGACACGCACGCAGCCGGGAAGGGGCCCACGCATTCTCCCGCCGCTCAGATCCGCGGGTTCGAATCCCGCCGCCGCCGGGGCCGATCGTGCCCGGAGCGGGGCGGAGCGGGCCGCTGACCCCTCCCGACGGGGCGGAGCGGAGCGGTGATGGCGGCGGTCGCGGAACCCGGTGTCTGCCCGCTGCTGGCGGCCGCCCGTGGGGCGTACGAGGCGGCCTTCGGGGGGGCGGCGTCCGTAGCTGCGTGGGCCCCCGGGAGGGTCAACCTCATCGGCGAGCACACCGACTACAACGGCGGCTTCGTGCTGCCCATGGTAAGGGAGGGCCGTGCACCGCCGTAGCCCCCTGCCGCCCACCCCCACGTGCCCTGCGGTGTCCGCTGGGGAACAGCGTGCGGGTGTCACCATCTGTCCCCTGGGAGACACTGCCGGGGCCGTGGCCGTGGGGCTGGCGCTCAGCACGTGTCCCCCCCGCAGGCTCTGCAGCTGGGCACGGTGCTGGTGGGCTCCCCCACGCAGGACGGGACCATCTCCATCCTCACCACCGCGCCGGGGGCGGACGAGCCCCACAGGGTGCAGTTCCCGGCTCCCACCCTAAGCTGCCCCCTGAGCCCGGGGCGGCCGCACTGGGCCAACTACGTTAAAGGTGTGATCCAGCACTACCGGGGTAAGGCCAGAGCCCCTGGTGTAGGGTCACGCTCACAGCACAGGGCTTCCCGTGGGCTGCAGGCTGGTGCTCGCCAAAAGTCCCTTTGGAGCATCATGGGGCGCTGGTGCCATCCCATCGCTGCTGTCGGGACCAGGCTTTGGTGGAGCTGTGTGACCGCCATCTGCTGTGGGTCACCGTGCATTTAAAATGGGATAATGAAAGGGCTCTCCCCTCTGCTGGGAGCTGGTTCCCCATGGGGCAGGGCAGCCCCAAGCACTATGGGGACTCGCAGCCCCTCTCCTCCCTTCTGTTCCTGCAGGCGGTCCTGTGCCGGGTTTCAACGCCGTGATCGCCAGCGATGTCCCCCTGGGCGGTGGCCTCTCCAGCTCTGCTTCTCTGGAGGTGGCCACGTACACCTTCCTGCAGCAGCTCTGCCCCGGTACAGCCCCCATCCCTGGTTTCTTCATAGGATGGAGGTGTCCTAGGGGAGGTCCTGGGGAGATGATGCTGTGGGATGGGGCACAGCTCCCACCCGAGCTGCTTATGTCCCTAAAGCCCAGGGTGGAGCGTTCCCTTTGGAGCATCTTCTCCCCACCCTTAATTCCCCAGAAATGCAAACCCCATCCCACAGGGCTTTCCCCGCACCCCATGAACTGAAAATCCTCCTAGGAAAGGAGCGGGGGCTCGGTGCTGGGCATGTTGTGCAGTGCCCATCCCATCGCTGCTCACCCGCTCCTCTCCTCCCTGCCACAGACGATGGCGATTTGGTGGCCAAGGCGCTGGCGTGCCAGCAGGCAGAGCACACGTTTGCCGGCGTGCCCTGCGGGATCATGGACCAGTTCATATCGGTGATGGGCAAAGAGAGCCACGCTCTGCTCATTGACTGCAGGTCAGTCCTAAGCACTGCCCGCTGGACCCACGGCCGTGACATACATACAGCCACAGGAGCACTGGGAGGTGTTAACCCCCAACCCAAAATCCCACCGTGGGGCTGGAGATAGCCCTTAGTGTCCAGAAGTCCCATTGGAGCATCCGAGGAGATGGTTCCTCCTTGCGCTGATTGCCCAGGCAAAGTTGTTACGGCCTAATTTCAGACTAATGGGGTCTAATTTCGGACTAATGGGGTCTAATTTTAGACTGATAGGGTCTAGCTTAGGACTGATAATCGGGAAAGTTAGGGTTAGGGTGAACACTGCTGGAGTGAAACCCTAAACCACGCGGACTTTGCCCCTGCTGGGTGCCACATGGCCGCAGTGGGGACGGGCGCTGTCACCTCCCCGCAGATCCCTGGACGCCGTCCCCGTCCCGCTGCACGACGCCAGCCTGGCCGTCCTCATCACAGACTCCAACGTGCGGCACGCGCTGACGGGCAGCGAGTACCCGGCGCGGCGACGGCAGTGCCAGGAGGCAGCGGAGGCACTGGGCAGGAGCAGCCTGCGGGACGTCACCATGGCCGAGCTGGAAGGTGGGCACGGGGCATCCGTCGGCTCCGGGCACCGTGGGGTTTTGCTGTAGGGTGTACGTGTGTCTCTGCAGCATCCAGGAGCCGGCTGGGCGAGGAGGTGTACCGCCGTGCCAGGCACGTTGTCGGTGAGATCGAGCGCACGGCGCGGGCGGCGCGGGCGCTGCAGGATGGGGATTATGTCACGTTCGGGATGCTGATGGTGGAGAGCCACAACTCCTTGCGGTGAGGATGGGACAGCACGGGGCTTTCTGCACCGTGTGGTAGGGATAGGATGAGGGAGAATGGCTTTAAGCTAAAAAGAAGGGAGATTTAGGTTGGATGTGAGGAGGAAATGCTTTGTGATGAGGGTGGTGAGGAGGGTGCCCCATCCCTGGAGGGTGGATCCCGTGGATGGGGCCTGGGCAGCCTGAGCTGGTGGGGAGCAATCAGCCCATGGCAGCAGGTTGAAGCTGGATGGCTGTAAGGGATGGCTGTAAGGTCTCTTCCAACCCAACCGTTCTATGTTATGGTTTTAGGGATGACTATGCTGTGAGCTGCCCGGAGCTGGACCAGCTGGTGGCGGCAGCCCTGGAGGTCGATGGGGTGTACGGCAGCCGGATGACGGGGGGAGGCTTCGGGGGCTGTACGGTGACACTGCTGGTGGCCGAGGCTGCAGAGAGAGCCCAGCAGCACATCCAGGTACACCACAGCAAAGCGCCCAGAGATTGACTTAGAGCTCCTCAAACTGCCCCAAGGCGCTGATGCCCGCCCCAGGTGACGATGCTGAAGCTGTGATCCTAAGGCATGTGGGGCTGGGGCACCCACGTCCATTGATGCGCTGAGCTCTTGCGGGCAGTTTGGCACTGTGCTGACTGCAGAGCACCGCAGAAGGATTTTATTGCACTGAGAAAAAGAGCAAAAGGTGCCAGGTGAGCTCTGGGGCAGCTAAATCCATCTAGGGAACAATAATCCCTGGGCAGTGTGGAGCTCAGTGCTGGTAGCTGCAGCCTGGGAAAGACATTAGTGCAATGAGTGCATACTCCTGGCGTTAGGGACCTGCACTTACTGCTCCTCTTGTCTCTGTAGGAGAAGTACAGTGGCACAGCGACCTTCTACATCACTAAACCCTCGGATGGGGCGAAGGTGCTGCCTCTGTAGAGAAGCAAACACTGCATCCCTGCTGGGATCATCTTCCCAAGGAGCAGAAACGCCTGGAGCACACTGTCCTGCATCTGCCGGTGGGGGTGGAGGGCTTGGGATAACGTAATTAAAGAAAAAGGAACAGGCAAACTGTAGAGAAAACATTTATTGAGTGCACAGAGCTGCTGCTGCTGGGTTGACCTGAATCACCAAGAGCCCTAGGGACCAGGTGAGAATTAAAAAGCGACGACACTTGGGGTGCAATGCAGTCGTGAGAGCACATATGTGCACAGGGAGCGTGTGCTGCCAGGAGCAGCCTCCTGTGCTCTGCTCCGGACTGAACAACCTCAGGTAGGATGCTGGAAAGGGACCTGAGCTCAGTTCTTGTTCTCAGTGCTTCTCAGCAGCCATGGTCCAAACGTATCCTCATCACTTTGCATAGATCTCATTCACCTCTGTTGTTTGTTTGTTTTTAATAAAATAATAAAATACATTTATATATTTATATATATGCTACGAAAACTGTACAATATTGTATGCAAAAAAAAAAAAAATGCATCGGAGGCCATCATGAGTAGTGCTATACAAATGGAAGGGTATGCTTTGCTATCGTGGTACCAGTGTTAGCAGCGAAGGACAGACACAAACAGGTGCAGTAAGAAAGCAGAGGTCACCCTGACCCGCTACCTTGCAGCTCTCATATAATAGAACAAAACAGAGCAAAACGACCATCTCCAGCAGAGAGACAAGTTGCTGTAGAGCCCAGACCAAAGATGGAAATGGTAGAATCATAGAATTGTTAAGGTTGGAAAGACCAATAGGATCATCCAGACCAACCCCAACCCATCCCCCCACCATACCCCTGACCACGTCCCTCAGTGCTGCATCTCTACGGCTCTCGAATGGCCCCAGGGATGCTCCACCCTGGGCAGCCTGTGGCAGTAAGTGGTGACCCCCTATCAATCAGGATGTCATCAGCAGGGACCTTCTCAAAACCGAGCACCTGAGAATACATCATCCTCTTCCAGTTTTCTTGGGAGAATGAAGATACGGAGACATTTGAATTTCTGCAGTAGGAGGTGTGCTTGGATGGCTGGGCATTGAGGAGTGGTATTGGAGTGAGCGGTGGTTGCTCACGGAGGACGTCCACGTAGATTGTGCAGAACTGAGTCTCTGCAGAGCAGGACGGGGAGGATGAGTTCTGCAGGGTGAGCACACACCTGGTGACCCAACCATGCCAGAGCTTTGAGTGTGCAGACCTTGAAGTGCCAGGGAAGACCTCTGCCCGCTGAAGGAGCTGCCCAAGCCCCAGGGTGCAGTCTGGGTGAAGCCCTCCTGGATGGTCCTATGAAGCCCTGCCAGCCCCAATGAAGTGCCCTGCTGCCCCGGCTCAGGCCTCATAGAACTGCCTCTCCACCTGCTTGGTGAGGGTCCCGCTGGACGTCACGGTGCGGCTGATGAACTCTTTGGTGACCTGTTGGGTCAAGGTGCTGCTGGCGCTCTCCACGCGCTGGGACGTCATCAGCATGCCATCTGCAACGAGAGCATGGATTCATAGAACCACACAGCATCCCGGGTTGGAAGGGACCCTGAGTCCAACCCCTGGTCCCATATGGCACCACCCAAACCCTGTGTCTGAGAGTGGTGTCCCAAAGCTCCCTGAGCTCTGGTAGCTTGGGACAATGCTCATTGCCCTGGGGAGCTGCTCCATGCCCAGCATTCTGTGGAGCAGAACCTTTCCCTAACCTCCACCTGACCTTGTGACGCAGCTTAGGATTTCCTAACAGCTCCCAAACTCTCCATCTTGCAGCATAGGCCCATGAGTCCTTGCACTTGAGGGGACAACATGGGACAGCCCCACTGACATAACTGAAGATGGTCATCATACTTCTCTGCAGGAAAAACCATGGTTCAGATCTTCTCCTGGTCCCTACCTGAGAAGTGGGGCTCCAGAGAAGAATGGCTGATGCTGGTTTTGGTGGTGTATTCCGTGGGGAAGTTGTACACCTCTCTCATGTATTGCTGTCCTCCGAACTGTGAGAAAGTGCCTAGGGAGAAGAAAAAGGGACAAATGAGCCAGGACATGGCAAGGATCTTCCAGCATCTCGACCCTGCGCAGGGGGGACCAGCAGTCAGCTCAGGAGGTTTGTCTTGCTGTCATTCCCCACGTTCAGTGCGTTTTGCAGGACAGGGACAGTGCTGACAAGGCACAGCATTGCCTTCCTTATGGAGATTATGGAAACTGGAATCACCACCAGAACGGTGGTTTCCAGAGTGGTTCAGGAAAGGAGTCCCGAAGGCATTTCCCAGCTCTGAGAGCTTTCTTATCTCTGCATTTCCAGAAGGATGCGGTTCCATACCTCCATCTTGAGATTCAATGGTGATGATGCCTTCCCTCTCTGGCCCTACGCCTTGCGTGGTCTTGGCTTGCACTTTGAACTTGTACGGGACGTTTTCTTTCAGCTGGGGCACAGTCAGGGTCGTTTCTGGATTGTCACCTTCGACATAGATATTTCTAGGCTCCCCTAATGCACACAGAAATACAAGGGGGGAAGGCAGACAGAAGTGAGAGTCTCCAATGAGACTGTCCAATGAGTCTCCAACGAGAAGGTGGACATGCAAACACTCTGCAGAGCAGGCTGATGTCTCAGCTTTCCCTAAGCTTTATGCCACATGGACAGTGTATCACACCGCCCACTTCTGCTGTTTCAGCACAGTGCTGACCTTCAACCAATAACCTCCATTGGATTTGGGCTGCACAGAGCTATGGGTCCTTCTTCCCACCGCTTCTGTTATGCTGCCTTTGCTGGAGGCATCTTGTTCTCTGCACAGGTAACTACTTTTACACAGCCTGATGCCATACCTCCTCCATGCAGCATCTCGCAGGTGATCATGTAACCCAGGATGGCCCCGTTGGGTTTGCGTGGTCTCTCCCAGCTGAGCTGTAGGGAGTCAGGGCTGAGGGCAGTGAAAACCAGTGGTCCGGGGGCACTGGGTGTGCTCAGTGTGAAGGGTGAACCTGTGAGGGTATATATGTAATGAATCAGGGAAGCCCCAGCTATTTGGACAGCTAGAGGAAGGTGAGTGCGTGAGAAAGAAGTTCCCATTTCCAAATGAAAGGAAGAAAAGGAGCGCCCAGGATGAGTTTAGGGGGAAGAAAACAGCAAGGCCAGGACTGTAGACAGCCACAAAGACATCAGTGCCTCCTTCCATGCTTCCCATTCACCTCACCTGGAACAGGGCTGAGTGGGCTCTGTGGGTCCACCTGGGATTCTATGGTGATGACTCCTTCCCTCTCGGGGCCCCAGCCCTCCTCGCTCTGTGCCTTCACCTTGAAGATGTAGGAGTGGTTGGGCAGCAGGTTCTCCACAACCACCGAGTTCTGGCTGGGGTTGGGTATGGTGAGGCGGTGCACCTCTCCTGTGACACATAGGGAAGGGGGACATCAGAGAACTTCCTCCCAAGCCACCTCCATCACACCTTGCCAACCCAGCGGGTACTGCAGGACCAGATGTTGCTTGGGGCTAGCAATGGCTTCTTGAAATCTTGAGGATTTTCAACCAAAGAGAACCACATTTTCATGAACTGCCCCAAGTTTCATGTAAAAATAATATGTTTTTATATTCCAATCCTTCCTCCAAGTCCAGGGTGATGACAAAACATTTGACTGAGATGGTGGTTGTGCTGGAGGGGAGCCCATCCTTCCTTGGAGAAGGAATGGAAACTCTACAAGCAACCCTAGTGAAACAGAGAATAAGAGATGTGGTGTGGCTGAGACATCTCAAGGCTACAGAAAGAGAAGAGCTGGGACCAGGCCCTAAATCAGAATGGTTGTGGTTGGTAGGGACCTCTGAAGGTCATCTGGTCCAAGCCCCCAGCTCAAGCAGTGACACCTACAGCAGGTTGCCAAGAGAAGACCTGGCCAAGACTTCAGAAGCTCCCAGCACCCAGATGAGCCCTCTTCTTGCCCACTGACCTCCGTTGAGCAGCTGGTACTGCACGCTGTAGCCCTGCACCTCCTTCTCACAGTGCGGCTCCTGCCAGCTCACCTTCAGCGAAGTGGGCCCCAGAGCAGAGAACACCAACCGCGTGGGGATGTCAGGGACGCCCAGCGGAAACCTGGAATCTGAGGCAAAAAGAGACGGTCACAGCAGGGATTTGGGGTTAATTGGGCTGGGTGAGAGGAGGCAGCAGCACACGCAAGCGTGGGATGGTCCTGATGGTCCAGGGAGAACATGGGGAGAATGTGGGGAGATGTCCTCTCTGCAAGCTAGGCCTGTCTAGAGGGGGACTATGCACACCTATGGGGATGTCCTGTGGCCTTGGGGTGCCACCCTTGCGTGAGACAAGGCAAGGTAAGCTTCATGGCCCTTTGGCCAGGGACCTGGTGCTGTGTGTGGCCCTCTTGGCTCACCCCAAAGCACTCTGTGCAGTCTGCCAAATGCTTTGTGGACATCTTCAGCGCGAGCACAGCCCTAATCTACAGCTAAAGCAACCCTACCCCTGCAGGGACTGCCCAAGGCTGGGACCCACATTCTCCCCAGGAGTCCTCCAAAAGCCTGTGGGGTAAGAATGAGAACAAGAAGCTTGTTAGGAATGAAGAGGAAGGGGACGATGAGGTGATCAGCTCATTAGAGCACGATGGCAGCAGTGGTGAGGGTTAATCAGCCTATGTGGCTTGGAACACAACTGAAGTCACCTGCAAATGGAAAGGTGGTGTGATGGAGGCTCAGCCAGGTCAGGAGGGAGATCAGTGTGGCACACAGAAAGCCATGAGAAAGGGTTTTGGGGGGTAGCTCACAGTGGCGTGGCTGGTTATGGGATGCATGACTGGAAGGAGGCACTGGACAAAGCTGTACCTATGTACTTGCAAATCCCCGCGGACCCATCAGTCATGATTATAGAGTCCCGACAGCCAGTGCTGGGGTAGTAACCCTTCACCTTTACCCTGCTCCTGAAACCCACGTCCCGGGGCCGTGGGATTCTCCTCCCAGCATCTTCAAGGATGGGAGGGAGGAATCTCCCTGGGTAATCTACAGACCAGCGTAGAGAAAGAAAGAAAAAGAAAAACACCATTGAAGACATCAGAGTGGGTTCAGCCCAGGTGCTGACTCTTGCACAGAGAGAGGTTTCCAAGGATCAGATGTGAAGCTTTTTACTGCCTCTTGTCAACACCAGCTTGATGTACACGCACGGAGCTGAAAGGGAACCATGCTGCTACACTCAATAAAGGGCAACAACACATGCTTTGCAGTGTGGAAACAAGGATGTAGCTCCTGTTCCCAAGTCAGGGATGGGCACCCTTTCCAGAGTGGCCTGGAAGCAGAGCAGCCTTACCAAACACCTTGCAGATCAGTGGTAGAATAATAGAATCATAGAATATTCTGAGTTGGAAGGTACCCATAAGGATCATCGAGTCCAATCCCTAAGGACATGACCTGCTATTTCTCTGATTCGTCAACCCTTTTGGCTACAAACACAGCCCTCACCCCAAAAGGATCTGCAGGGCATGGGTCTGAAGGTATCTGAAGGTCATGGAAGAGAAGAGCAGTCCCCACCACCTCATACTCACCGTGCCCTGCCATCATGGTGGAGTAATCTCTGGTCAGCGAGGAGCTCCCCATCACCCTGTGCTCCTGCTGCACGTGCTGGTGGTAGCTGGTGTTTGCTGTCCTGGTCAGAGTGCTGCTGCTGCTGCCGGAGAAATAGTCCATGCGGCCATTCAGCAAGTGTTCTGTGAAAGAGGGCACATGGTAAGCAGCCTGGCTTAGGATGGGCTTCTGCCCCAGGTCCCATGGCTTTGCCTTGGCTTTGCCCTGGCTTCAGTTGCTCTGGAAGGTCGTTCTGGAGTTCCCCATCTTGAACAAGTCACCCAACGTGATAAGGGGGAAACAAACAGGTAAACAGAGACGCTGCCCTACACCAGCACCAGACACACGTGGTGCCCAAGGTAACTCCAGACCTCGGCCTCACTGGGGCACTGCTTGCAGTTCTCAACACGTTCCCTCACATCTCTCTTTTGACGCAGGCACAGGTTTATAATTTCAGGTTCAAAAGGAAGGCAGAAGAAGAAAAACAGCCTTTTATGGAGGCGGTTTCTCCTTCTCTCTCTGGATCCCATCTCAGTTGGATCTAAAAAGCAAACTGCTTCCTTGTGCTGGTCCTTGGCAGATCCTCAGCAGGCCAGGAGAGATCAGCTACCATAGAATCACAGAATTGTTTGAGTTGGAAGAGACCCTTAAAGGTTGTCTAGTCCAAATTTCTGTTTAACAGTCCAGCAGATCTGACCCGGAAGCTCAGGGCACTTAATTAAGTTGAGGAGCTGCCCTCGGAGGCAGTACTTTCCAGGCACCGTTTGAGTTTGCTTGTGTCTCGAAGGTTCAGCCTTTTGCAGAAGCAACTTGCTAGCAGGCTCCCAAGTCCATGCCGAGATGGGGGTTACCTTGACACTCGTGAACAGACACACTGAGACTCTACAGCACGTGGACATCATGCCAACAGGAGGACGGGCACACAGGGGGAGGAGGGGGGCATGTACTGGGGCTGACCCAGCCACAGCCCTTGGCTCGGAGCAGGACGAGACAGGACACTCAGTGCCATACGAAGTCGTCCTTCACCTGCTTGGGGCCGGGGGGTCCCACTCCTCATCAGGCTGCCCGTAGCCACGTCGCCATCCTCCTCACGGAGGAGACCCTCGGTGTCCGAGGAGAGGTGGCTGCTGCCAGAGAGGCGGGGAATGGTTTCAGGTGGGAGTCTCCAGGTGATGCGGCGAAGATCCAAGTCTTCTCCCAGCAATGGCACGTATTTCCATCGGGAGCCTTTGGGATAATGTAAGCACTGGTGTTGGCATGGTCTAGAGGGGACAGAGTGGGACACCGACCGCCTTCGTGCTGCTTGCTAGGAAGGGGAAGGGGAACAGCACCCGTTGGCTGATGAGTTCAGGCGGTGTACCATCACATCACTGGTAGATGGAGGGAACATGACATGCACTATGTGCCCCAACCCCAGGGCTGTTTTCCAGCCCTGTGTCCGTCATGACAAAAAGTGAGAGGTGATGTCCCACCATACGCCTATCACGAGCAGCCTGCTACACTGGTCCTCTGCTCAGGAGAGGCTTTCTTGCTCCACAGAGTGCACGCAGGATGGTCAGACACTTGGTGCTCCCATTATTTCTGCTCTCTGCAAGGACCTGGGAATTGCTTCTGGATCCCACGCACTGGAGAACCCCCCAGATCACACTAATTTATGGCCAGTCTTCCCCTCCTTCTCCCAGTACAACAGACAAGGGAGCCAGCCCCACCCTTAAAGTGAAGTGGTGGAGGAAGAGATGAGAGGCCACAGGGATCCAATTCCCTGGCCACTGCCTCCCCATCACTTGGTGAGCTCCCTCTTGTTGGCTTGACTGAGACCTTGAGCCTCCAGTGGACTCAGAGATCTGTGCTTTGCCAGCTCTGGGTGGCTAACAACAATTTTCTTGGTCCATTCAGACACTAACAGGCAGGGAAGTTGAGCACAGAGGACTATGAAGAGCTCCACCACACCATGCTGAGATTTCTCTTTGCCTCCTGGCTAGAACGTGGTCTTATTTAGGCTAAGATTAGTCAAATGTTCCCAGCTCCTGTGCTTTGGAAGTGCTGATTCTCCACCAGCTCCAGGATTCTGATCTCCCTGTCTCGGTGAGGAGGAAAGGAGCAGTGAAGCTCATTGCTGAAAGCTGTTAAGGAAAGTGAATGTTAGAAGTGACTTTTGCAAAACCTGGAGCAACATACCTGAATCATCAGAGACGCTGGGACGCTTGCTGCCAGCTGGAGAGCGAAGCACATCTGTGCTGTACATCAGGTAGCTGTCGTAGTCCTCACCTCCTTCAGCATCAATGATGGGGACATCGGGAATGATGGGAACTGGAGGGGAGGTGGGGAGTGCTGTTAGACACACGGCTCAAAACCACACTGGCTCCACCATGCTCAGACCTTCAGCCTTCACCAGAGTGAATGGCACAGTGGAGAGGGCAGGGTGTGGAGGAGCAGCTGGGTGATGGAGGAAGCCCCCCCTGCACTCCTCCTGCCTCCACTGCCCCCCATCCAGGCAGGGCAGCAACTCACTGGACATGGGACGCTTGGGCTGCGTAGCGAGGTTGATGGTGGCTTCTCTCTCAGGTCCCCATCCAGCGCCGTTCCTGGCCTTCACCATGTAGCGGTAGGGCTGCGACTCCCTCAGGTTTTCTATCAGCACCATGCGCTTCTTTGGGTCTTCAACCAGCACCTTCTTCATGGGGCCAATGGGGACTGAAAATAGAGGAACACATATCTCCCATGAGGTCATGAGGCACAGAGAACCCCACAGCAGTGCTTCCTTGGCCAACAGGATTGGTGAGTTTTGGTGTCAGGACACAGCTCAGGGACAAGGTGTAGAGGCTATCTGGGTTGCTCATGACAGGCATGGCATGTTCTTGGGGAAATTCCCACGCTGAATGCTGAAGTCAGCCTATAGCAGAAGTGTCCTACTGTTACCAAATAGTATCCTTCTGGCACCGTAGTTTGTAGGTCTAGACCTAGGGCTAAGTTTTAAAGGTGAAAAACAACACAAAATACTTAGAAGTGAATGGGAACTGAGAGTACTCATGGCTTTGCAGGATTAAATCCTAAGTTATGGTTTGCCTTACTCCTTCTTCTTGGAAATGACGCCTCTTTATCCCAGTTTTCACAATAAATGCCCTTGGAGCCCTTTTGGTTCTAAAATCATAGTACTGTAGAATCATTTAGGTTGGAAAAGACCAGTAAGATCATCCAGCTCAACCACCAACCCATCCCCACCATGCCCACTAACCCACGTCCCTCAGTGTGACATCTATTTTTTTCTTGAACACCTCCAGGTTTTCTGCTGCAACACAGGACCAGCCCAGCTGTGGGAAGTAGACTCTAACTGGTAGAGCTGCCCTGGCCAGAAAATGAGCACTTACCGTTGTCCTCATTAACGAGCCCATAACTGACTTCGTAAGCCGTGATCACCCCATTGGTTTCTGCAGGCTCAGCCCAGCTCAGCTGTGTCACGGTGGAAGACACGACGTTGAAAGCCAAGCGGCCGGGCTCGCTGGGAACTGGAATGGCAAGAGCCAAGAGGCCGGGTTACTCCAGCTGAGAGCAGAGCATTTGGGAGCCTGGAGCTCCATAAATTGCAGACATATGGATGCCAGATTGCTCCTACGTAGAGAATGCTCACCATCCTCCAGCGTGCGGCAGTGTATGATGTCGGAGTAGGCCCCTTCACCCATAGCGTTATAGGCACAGACTTGAATCTCGTAGTCGCAGAAGGTGTAGAGGTTGCCCAGTTTTGCCACTGGTGATTTGACATCAATGAGATGGGCTTCGGATTCGGGGTCCCCTTGCATCCAGTATTTCACCTGATAAAACAAGTGATAGCCATCACTCCTTCAGATCCTCGCTGTAATAGGTGAGGAATTCCTCATCTCTTCTTAGATCTGTTCTTAGGGTGTTGGGCAGCCCTCCAAAATAGGGGTCAGAACACTTTGTGGTACCTCCAGACCTCACTGTCTCACTTGCACCCCCTTCCAGCACTGGTAGGTGTCCTCTAGGGCCTTCCCTGCAACTTTGCCCAATGGTAAGGGATGGAAAGGGAGGTGAACCCAAAAGGAAACTTTCCTGCAAGTCCCACATCCACGCAGCAATGGTCCTCAAGGTTGGAGAAGTATTGGCACAGGCTGCCCAGGGAGGCGGTGGAGTCACCGTCCCTGGAGGTATTCAAGAATCTTGGAGATGTAGCTCTGAGGGAAGTGGTCAGTGGGGATGGTGGGGGTGCATTGGGGTTGGACTTGGTGATCTTAGTGGTCTTTCCAACTTTAATGTTTCTATGAAAGGGGCCTGGAGGGAAGAACTCACTCCCTTCTTTAAATCTCTTCTCCCCATCCCTTCAGCATGAAGGAATATGGGTGTGACACAGCCACATGACAGGACCCACACCTCCCCTGGTATCCACTCGCCCCTTACCTTGTACCCCAGAGGTTTTCCCGTTGGAGGAAACCAACTGACGTGGATTTCCTTGGAGCTCACAGCCTGGGCACTGGGATTAAGGGGTGCACTCAGGCGGCCTTTGGGAGACTGGGTGAGCTGGCCCATGCCAGTCAGCGGGGGAACACCATCCACCACCTCTGCAGACACAAGGAAGAGAGAGCACATCAGTGCCAGTCCTCCAAGGAGATAGAACTGAAGGAAATCTGCATCTTCCTGGCGTGCCTGGCCATTATGAGTGAACTTATCAAAGCATTACTGAAGGCTAAATCCCCATCATAGGGAAGGGAGACTGAGGCACTCGGTGATGCCATCCCCCAAAACCACACAGCAAGCTGGCACGGAGTCCGAGTCTGACCCCCCCATGTCCTGCACCGCCTGCTTCTTCTCACAGTCTTGGAAGAATTTGGCTTCTTGCAGCTGGAAATCTTCAGCTCTGGCTGAATGCATCTAATGCTGAGCACCTCTCCCCCTGTTTTTACAGCTTTTTATTCAAATCCCTAAGGAAAAGGAGTGAAGAATGCACTCTATTTCCTTTCGCAAGACAGACCATCCATCTTCTCCCCACCCACTGCCTATACCCGCCAATGCCTCTAGAGGGAGACCCAAATCTACCGGTCGGAGCTGGATGCACTGCATCGCAGCTCTCACGGGGAGGACGGAAGCTGGAGCTCTGTGGCACGCCCCAGGAGGACTGGCCCTGCGTGGGATCTCCCACCTCCTGCTGCCATTGCCCAGCACCTGGCTGCCAGCCCCTACCTGGGTCAGCAATGGTCACCACGGCCTGGGGGTATCGGCCGATCTTGGCCCCATACTTGGGATGGAGGAGGTCGATGGCAAATTGCTTGAGCTGGCGGTTGTGCAGGAGGGTGTCTATCTCGGTTAGCTCCAGCAGGGAGACCTGCACCTCTTTTCGGGTCTCCCCGGGCTGGAAGACCAGGTCACCTTCTGTGAAGACGTAGTCCTGGAGGAAAAGTGCATGATTATAGCCCACAGCACCCACGAGACGGTTCTCAACCTTTGGGTCTCCCTTCTCCTGGCCATATCTCCTTAGAGCCCAATTCACTGTTTTTCTGCAGGTTGGTTCCTTTCCTGGTGCCTGCTCATTCCTGCCTGCCCAGGTCAGGAGCCCCATCCTTACCCTGCCATCCTTGGCGGTGAGATCTCGGGTCCTGTAGGTAACCTGGGACTTCCCGTTGTCTATGATCTCCCGCAGGACAGGGATCTTGGCCACCTTATCAAAGCGGCTGTGGGAATAGGCTGGCTGCAGGAAGGTGATGAGGCTGCTGGCTGGAAGGGGCAGGAAAGAACAAATGTGTAAACTCACGAAGATTCACATTGTGAGCACTTAGGGAGAGAGTTCATAGAATCCTTTGAGTCGGAAGGGACCCTTAAAGGTCCAACCCATGGAACCCTTGCCATGGAATTGGTAAGCGGTAAACCTGGGATGGTCAAAAATTTTGGTCTCTGTCACCAGAGGCGATGACTTTTCCTTTTATGCTTTAAAAGATGCTGCAGTTTAGACCGCAGTAACTTAAAACAGCAGTCTGTCTTGTGACCTAGGGGAGCTCAGATACACAGACTGCACCTTCCTGACAAACCACAAGTCCATCTGGACATGGGACACACAGACACCATCTGCCCTTCATCTCATGCCATGGTCACCACCCTTCGCACCTTGTTCCTTGATGATGGTGATGTTGACAATCCTGCGTCCAATCTGTGCGATGCCGGTGGGGACATCGATGGCTTCCACCTGCAGCTGCTTCTCATCATCATCATCCTCCCTGATGAAGAGTGGGACACGGACGTCAACGAGCTCCACAGCTTCTTGGAACTCCACCATCCCGTGAGCATCTGGAGGAAGGGACAATGATGGAAGGTGGGAAACATCCCCTCTGCCCAGGACACAGCATCAGGCTCTGCTCCATACCTTGGTCGGAGGTCACGGTGTAGTAACCTGGTGAAACCTTCAGGTCATTGAAAGCCTCGTGGGAAACGTGCTTCTCAGTGACCTTGATGATCTCTTGCTTGGCGGAGCGAGGGGCGGTGAGCACCGTGTCCACAATGGTGTGGTCTTGCCTGGAAGGGAGGAAGAGCTGAACGAGATTTGCTCATTGCTGGAGGGGAGAACAGCACAGGAGAAGGCTGGAAGTTCACTTACCTTTTCCCAGAGTTGGGCTGTACCCTGGGAGGGGGAGAAAAAAATAATCAGAGTGAGTAACACCTTTGGGAAGACAAAGTTCTGCGTGAATCACAGCCCTGCACATGTCTGAGCCGCAGCAGCTGCCCCGTGGGCTGCAGCCATAGGGACCAGTGCCAACCCATCCTACAGAGACAGCGGCCCCGTTTCATGTTCCCTCCTGCCTGGCTGCTCCCTCCAGCTCTGGGTTTCCCAATGCAGTGAGGAACATGCCCACGGGGCACCCACAGCTGCTCAGAGCCGCAGGGAAGGGTTGGTGCTCCCCACTCAGTGCCAGCATCTCCAGGGCTGCACCGCGCACTTCTCATTGTGCACAGGGCTGAATTTTCCCATTGAGCACCATGCAAGCATTGGGAATGGCTCACAGACTGCGCTCCATCCCACATCACAGATTTCACACCCTTCCCAACACTCACGGGCAGGGCCCTGGGGTATCCTGACCCCAGACAGAAGGTCTTCCCACAGCGACCCACCTGAACTTGGTCTGCTGGACCTTGTGGCAGCCCGGGATGTGCTTGTAGATGTCGTTCAGCTGTAGGAGCAAGAGGAACTTTGCAGCTGTACATCACCCCGAGCCAGCTCCAGTCCTCCCCTTTCCCCCCCATCCCATGCAGAGATGACCATGCAGCTTGTCCCCAGGACACAACTAGAAGCTGCACCTGGAGCAAACCCAGTGCGATGCTTTGATCATTCTGAGGATTTGTGCTCAGAAAGAAGGAAAATCACTCGTTTCTTTCAAGGGCCGAGAATCCAGGGAAGGTGCCCGGCCCCATTGCCAGCCCCACTGTGCTCAGACTCTTACATTCTCCTCCACTTCCTTGCGCAGCTGCTCACACTCCCGGCTCTCTGGCTTCACCAGGTTCTGCGTAAAGAGCCGCGTCAGCCTCAGCGACAGCCCATAGGGAACTGGAAGGGGAAATTCCCTGCTCAGAGATATAACCCAGCCAACAGCTGGATGCATGGTGTCCAGATCCCACATTGCCAAAAGCCAAACCCCATCCAGCACCAGCCCAGAAGACCCTTGCAATGGGTTTGGATGTGATGCCATGGCTGCTGGGGCCGACCATTGAGGCTCCGCGTCCTACATCTCCTCCAGGCCCCATCCCTCACGTCTGACACTTACTGAGGTCTTTGGGGTTGAGGGCAGCGTGGGAGGTGAAACCCTGCTTGTGGACGTTGTTGTTGATCTTCCAGCGGACAGTGTCCCGACCCTTGAGGGACCCGCTGCGGACCATGGGGGTGTCCAGGTGGTCCGAGGACATGAGGCTCTGGCGGAGCATGTAGTGGTCCTCCTTGAAGCCAACAGTGCGACCTGCAGAGAAGGGGCAGAGTCAAATAACCATAGAATCGTGGACTATCCCAAGCTGGAAAGGATCCATGAGGATCATCACGTCCAACTCCTGGCTCCAATGGACGCTAGCCATCAACACCCCAACAGCAGGGATTTGTCCTGGCGAATCTTCCACCAAGCTGAGGGTGTTGGGGGCACAGTGGGGCCAACAAGTTGGTGGCAAGAGCGGGGGAGTCCAGGAGTGGGGATAGCATGCAACCCAGCTTGGAGAGCCAGCAGAGGGGTTCTAGTGGGGTAGGGAGGATGAGCAGTATCTTGTCTCTGAGGCTCTGATAAGACATTGCCCTGATTCACATCCCAGCCCAGACATGAAGAGGAGGAGGATGCCTACTTGAGTGTATCCCCCCACAAGAAGGCAGTGACTCCACAGATCCCTCTCCCACCCCCTTCAAACAGCTCATACCTCGTGCACAGCAGGGGAGCAGGGCCAGGCAAGCCTAGAAAAGAAATGACCCGACACACAGTCACTCTTTAGTCAGGGATGAAACTCCCATCTTCAGCTGGGAGGATTTAGTGCTGGAGTGAGGACGGATGGGGCTCTGGAAGGTGATTTTAGCCTGACAGCCCTTTAGTGAGGGAAGTCACACTGCAATTCATGCCAGCCACAGCAGCAGTGCTGGATACTCATCAAAAGGCAGCGCTGATGCCCCAGTTACGGTGGAGATGGGGTGGGTTTGAGTGTCACTCACCTTGCAGCAGGCGCAGTACCTCCAGCACAGCAGCAGCAGCAGCCCCAGGAGCAGGATGAGGAAAATGAGCAGCGGGATGAGCCAGAGGAAGCTGCCAGGAGGGCACTCTGCAAGCGACAGCAGCATGGGCGGTGCATCAGCCCAGGGAGGAGGTGAGCATGGAGCAGCCAGGTTCAGCCCGGGAGCTTCTCTCCCAGTGCTCACAGTGAGCAGCGCTGCCCAGGGAGAGCTCTGCCGCCTCTCTGCTCACCTTTCTTCTTCTGCACCTGGACGGTGGCGTTGGGGAGAACGCTGGGGTCTCCCTCCAGTGTGTAGTGGTAGGTGCAGTCGTCCTCCTCATCCTGGAAGGAGCAGTGCTCGTTGGCCTCCTCTGCAGACAGATTGGGAATGCCATCACCAAGCTGTGGTCACCAGGACCCAGGATCCCCAGGCCACGCATAGGGCAGACAGATCCCATGTCTCTGCATCTTGGTACCTTTCTTCAGCTCCTCCACCATCTGCACGTGGAGGTGGCACGTGCTGCAGTTTCCTTTCCTGTTGCCTGTTCCCCAGGCCTGGCACTGCACGCAGTCCCTGATGCTCTCACACACGGCCTGGAAGCCCTGGGCAGAGGCAGATGGAGGAGATCAGCCCGGGGTGAGCAACATACCCAGAACAGGCTGCAGAGATCCCATCCCCAGCACTGCAACACCCACATTACGTGGCCTTCCCAAACTATGACCAAGCCAGCTTTCTTCACATGGGATTAGCAGTGGGAAAATGGAGGCACTGAGCCAGGAAAGGAGTTTTTCTGGCCTTGAAGCAAACCAGAATAAGCCAAGAGCGAAGACCTCTGTCCATGGACACCCTACACATGCTCAGCATCCACACGGCTGTAACTGCTGGGGAGCTAGAGGGCATGGCACCCGCCCTCTGCTCTGTGCTCCTTCCCCAGCAGCTCTCCCTGGGAAGGAGAAGCGAGAAACCCGCATAGAACCATGCAGAGCCTCACCAGGGAGTAGCTGATCTCGCAGGTAGAGCTGGTGTATAGGGACGCCTTGTCACAGATGCACCGCCCGCACTCGCACCTCCCCTGGTTGTTGCAGATGCCCTGGGGGAGCAGAGGGGATGGTCAGTGTCACAGAGCAGCCACACACCGGCGGTGACACCGGGTTTTGCTGCTGGCTCCCGGTGTCCCCAGCAGGGGACATTGCTGCAGGCTCCTGGGACATACCCCCCTGCTGTCAATGCAGGTGTCATTGCTCGTGGGACACTCACAGCCAGGGCCTTCCCAGCCGCTCTCACATACACATGCACCCTTGGAGCAGCGACCACGATCTGCAAGGTGAGAGGAGATGTCACTGCATGGCACCCCAACATGGGGTGCATCCCTGAGCCTGGGCACAACTGGAATGCCTCCATCTTCATGCACGTGTGCAAGTGAAGACCCCCCAAAACCATCACATGTTCTTCATCCTCGTGTCCCAGCGCCACCAGTCAGGGACACTATGACCTGCAGGCACTGGAGGCGGGGATCATAGAATATCTCATATCATAGAATATTCAAAGATGGGAGAGACCCATGAGGAACATAGAATATCCCAAGCTGGAAGGGACCCATGAGGATCATAGAACATGCCAAGTTGGAAGGGACTCATGAGGATCGTTGAGTCCAACTTGATGTCTCTCACCATTGCAGAGGAAGCCGGAGGTGCGTGGGCACTGCAGCACGTCGTATTGGCAGAAGTCGCCATCGAAGCGCTGCATCAGGTCCTCAGGGTAGCACTGACACTTCCCACAGAGACACTCGCCCCGACCCGAGCACGGCTCCACGTCCCCAGGGCGGATGCAGGCTTCGTTGTTGAGGGACGAAGCTGGGGAGCAGTCACATGTGTCCCCTCGCCTGGTGGGGAGGAGGTGACATTGAGAGGGGTGGGAGCAGAGCACGGGGACTGAGCCCAGGCAGAATCCTCAGGGCACGCGTGGGCATCACGCTGTGTCCCCAGACATGGCAGAGGAACATGGGGCGTGGTGAGGTCCTTACCAGCCCGCGTGGCAGATGCACTGCCCACAGATGAAGTCCCCATGGAAGCTGCACTTGGGTGAACGGAAATCTGGTTGCTGTAAGGGGATAGGGAAGAGGAGCTGCTGGATGGACTTAGTTCCCCCACAGCCATCTCAGACAGCAGAAGGTAAAGCCAAGGGAAAGGCTTTGCCCATGAAACTGAGTTTTGCAGTAGGACCGTGCACACCATGAGCTCCACGCAGCATCCCCGGGTCTCCCAACCCAGAACCCCAACCCTCCTGCCCAGGGCTGAGCAGGACCTGCATCCATTGGCCATGCACAACCCGTACGTACCTGCTCACAGGGACACACATCGCACACGACGGAGGCTTGGACTTGGAGGCTGTCGCTCAGAGAGGTGGGTTTCACGTGGATAATGCCCTGCCGGTCCTTCTCAGGGAGGGTGCAGACGTGCTGCCCACCAACGTGCTCCAGCGCCTTCACCCGCACCTGGAACTTACCCTGGAGGGATGGGGCAGGTGGGTGAGCCCTGAGGAGTGACCCCACCACCAAATCCCCAAGAGGGAGGAAGCGGGGACATGTCAGGAGCTCAACACTCCCAGGGACCTACCACTTCCCCACGGGTGATGTTGAAGGAGCCAGATTCTGTCTTTTTGAATGTAGAGGAAAGGAACTCTGTCTTCAGAGCCTTGGGGACGAAGTCAGCTCGGATGTCCATCTTGGAGCGGATGCGCTGGGTGGGCAGAAGGGGATCACAGTGATTTTTCAGCCCCTCTGAGACCACATCCCACCCTGAGAGCGAAGCCCCGCAGGGCACCGTTACCTCAAAGGCGGTGTGAAGCAGATCCACGATGTTGGACGAGTCCTCCTGCAGCACCCCGATCTCTGAGATGGGGAAATACTTGTGCAGCTTCTGCAGAGAGAAAGGGGCACGCTGAGGTTTGGCACCGTGGTGGCTGGTCCAGCTGCTCCCCCTGCCTGGGGCAGTGACACCACAGCTC
>NC_034425.1:4187289-4189048 GCF_002078875.1 Numida meleagris
AACTCAAAGCATCAGACACTGCTTCAGCACTCAGAGACCAGAGAGGAGCAAGAGATGGTCCTGGAAGAAAGGTGACCCCCATACAGCTCCCTCACCTCGTAGTAGCTATAGGAGTGGTTGGTGACAGCAAAGATGGGAATGATGTTGTGCTGACCCAGCAGGCGCACCAGCGTGGGCACCGAGGGGTAGTCCTGCTTGGTGTCATACACGTAGGTGCCATGGGTGTCCAGGTGACACTCCTCATCATTCCTCATCAGGATCCCTGCCAGGACATTGGTGCCATCAGCTTCGTAGTGAAAGGCTGACTCGGTAGAGAACACGAGCAAGTGCGTGCTATCCTTCCTCCAGCCGATCTTGTCCTACAGATGGGGAGAAGGGATCTTTACCTCCAAGCCCACCACACCACCGCACAGCCCTTGTGGTCATTGGTAGGGCATGGAAAACCCAACTCAACCAGACCAGAACCCCACCCATTCACCTCCCATGTCCCCAGCCACTGTCACCTTGCAAACAGCAGTCTGCAGGATGGCATCAAAGCCACCCTCGGGGGCATCCAGGTTTCCAGAGATGCGCTCCTTCCTGAGCTCCTGGCTGAAGTAGTTGATGTTATTGGTCAGGCGGATGACGTTCTTGAAGGAGAAGGGTGAGTCAGCGTTGTTCCAGGGCTCGCGGAGCCTATGAGAGAGCAGGAGGGCAAAGGGGTGCTCCAGCAACCCCAATGGGGAGCTGCTCATCTGGATGACCCCCCAGCCTTACTCACTTCTCAGGCCTCATGTCTGTCTGTGGGGATGAGACTTTGTCCACAAACTTGCCGAAGCCGATGGTGTAATTGGAGGTGAGGGCTTGCAGGAACTCGGCTGGGACAGAGGAATACGTGTGAAAGAGGATAAACCTGCTAGGTTGCTGCTCCATGGAAAGGTGTCCTTTCCTGAGTGCCATCTCTGCTGGTCATGTCTCAGATAGGACTCCCAGGATTTAAATTCTTTGGGCTCAGATCTTGTCCTTTTGGAGCAGAAACCCCGTGCCATTTTTGGCAGTTTCTTTCCAAGACAGGAGCTTGCAATACAACCCACGCCTACAGGCTTGAGATGCCAAAGCCACTGCATGGAACAACCCCGCGGGGCAAAGAGAGGACACATGATGGGCCAGGAGGGATCCACCCAACAGAGCAGCAACAAGAAACTAATTAAAGGTTTATCCTGCCAGTGAACCCTGTGCTCCCAGCTCTCACCTAGGTTTTGCCCCATGCTCTTGAGATTATCCAGATCATCAGACATCGAGTAGGAGAAGTCCATGAGGATGTAGAGATCCACGGGGCTCTCCTGGGGCTGGAAGACGTCCATGTTGAAGCTCATCTCCTCCCCAGCCCGCAGCCGCATGGACATGGCCTGGGGGGCCACCTGGGTCCTCTGCAGGAACGTGTTGATGCTGATGTTCTGCGAGGGAAGAGAGACGTGAAGGGGACGGACTCCACCTCTGTAGGTGGGTAACTTGTGGCAGATGCCTCATCCCTGGTGACACACAAGGTCAGGCTGGATGGAACTCTGAGCACTGATGGAGCTGTGGGTGTCCCTGTTCATTGCAGGGAGTTGGACCAGATGGCTTTTAAGAGTCCCTTCCAACTCCAACCATTCTATGATTCTATGACCCCACTCCCTGCCCTTGGAGCAGCAGTTCCCCCATGCTCATGTGTGGGTGCCTCCCCAGACATCTGGGGATGGGGGGGTCCCTGCAGTGCCCACCTTCTGCGTGTGCATCT